>NW_009728015.1:29704-62541 GCF_000703405.1 Apaloderma vittatum | reverse complement strand
TATTTTTTATATATTTTTATATATTAATTTCATTCTAAAACAATACTGCAGAATAAGAGATAAATTAGAAGTGGCCATTCTCGTTGATATTTTCACCATCATGCTTTCTCTTAATTGTATGCATATGAGACAGAGGTGCCACAGACTATTTTAAATCTGTTTGGGATATTGTATCAGTAACAAGCTATGTGCAGAATGATTTTCAGGTACATCATTTTGAAAGTGTTTTTTTTTTTGCCTACCAAAAAAACCCCAGTCAAATAACCTAAAGAGCTTTACCTGACAAGTCCTAATTAAATCTCAGAGTCTCTGTTTCCATAGTAACCACTCATAGCATCACTAGCATTCAAGAGAGAGCAGCAGGTGCAAGAAACCATAAAAATGAAAAATCTTATTTTGCCAATTAGATATTGAAATTTTAGATTGAAGTATTTAATATTGACTTCCTAGTGATTTCAGTGTTTTCTAAGTACAATCTTCTTTCAGTCTTTTAAATAATTTTACAGTACTGAATGCCAATTTGATAATTTCTTTCTTTGCCATTCCACATTTTTGTGTAACAGGATAGTGTACTTGCATCCATTCTCCTAGTCTGATACAACTTCATGTTTCAGTCAAGTACTTACTCCTGAATAATTCTAATGTTCTTCACAAGATCTTTTTGTCTCGTATTTTTTGAGACTTGCATATTATCCTGTGAAGGTATATAGTGCTGTAGAAACTCAGGAGGCAGCTTTTACATAAGCTCTACAGAGCAAAATAAGCTTTAAAGAGTAAAGCAAAATTATGTAATTGTGGTGAATTAAAAATGGAAATATGTGAGGCAGGACAGAATTCCAGCAGAAGGATTTTCAGATTCTTTTACTTCACATTTATACTCATCTGCTTTTTATAGGAATAATTTAGCTTTATCTAAATACCTTCTACCAAAATTAAGTCAATTTACTTCTAAAGAATATCTTAAAAAAATAAAGTTGCACAGGCAGCGTCAAACTTGTTGAGGATAAGAGAATCAAATTCATCTGCTGCTTCAGTGACTCAGCTTGAGGGATGACTGTGACCCAAACATAAAAAGACAATCAGATAAGGCACTTAAGCAGAAATTATAGCTCTCTGGCCTTAGATTCTTACATGCCACAGTCACCTTGAAACTTTCACCTCCTGTCTTTGCTTTTATGTCCCAAGTTATTTTCAACAAAATGGCCCTTTGCTCAGCGTAAGAACTTTAAAAAGGTGCTTTACCATGGTAAGATGTTGAAATGCAAGTCTGCTCCTGTAGAGTGGCTAAACATATACTTTCAATCCTTAATAGAGCAGTGTGCATTTTACACGTAAATTATGGCTTTGTTAACAGTCACTCATCCCTGTTATAATCTTATTGTATTATTTTAAATGACTTCTCTTTCTTAAAATCCTACCATTCATGGTAATTTATCCCCCCCCAAAACTAGTAGATTAAAAACATAATAGAATAAGCAAAGGAATAGAGGAAAAAGCATGAGAGACAGATCACCCCAGGATACCTCTGTTTGACTATTTGCAATTATTAGAGCCCATCCCATATGCATTCTCCTCTGCTGGTAAACCAGCTATTTAAAACATGGCTGAACTGATCTAGATACGCTATAAAAGTCAACGGAAAGAACAAAATAAAAAAGTCAAAAAATAATAAACTTGTTAGGTATTATCAGGTACTGAGGTCATAAAAAGATGTTAATGTCTTTGTGTTGGTCTCTTCGTCCTATCTACACAGGTGTGAATGAAATACTTTCTTAATGTTGATCCTAAATCTCACTTTTATGCTTTACCAAATTCTTGGCATTAGAGTTTCCCTGAAGCTTTAAATTCTGCAAAATTCCCTGTAAGAATTTAGCCCTCAGTGTGAGAAGGTGCAAGCATCCTGCTCAAGTCTGTGGTTCTTCAGTATTATTCTTAAATCTCACAGAGAAAACCATCCTCCCTATATCACTGAGCAGCCACATTTGCCCGATGGCTCAGGATATGTAATTATCAAGTTCAGTTACCCTGTTTGACCCAAGACAAATTAAACCCACATTTCCATCTTTCTAGCAGAGTAACAGCTATCTATGTGCAGAGCACTCTCACCCCGGCTTGTTGAAACCATTTCATTAGCAGAAAATAATTGCAGAGTTATTGAGCCAAAGTTGAAGAATAAGAATGGCTTTTCAGTCACTTGTTAGAACATTCATATAGGAGGCAGAGTCCTGATCTTAATTTTCTGTTCCAATAACTGCTGTAGTGTTTTAAATTATTATTCCATCCTGGTGGAAATTGGAATTCAGAATGGTCCTTTCCTCTGTAGATGTCCCAGTCACTAGATTTGACACTTATCTTTGCTCCAACCTAACATACGTTCACTAGTGGAAGAAATTAAAAGGAAATACATAAAAACATAATTCCTAGATTATTCCCAGGAATATAATACTATTTATTCATGAAGTATTATCCTGGTTGCATTTTTAGTAGAGTGACAGAGACTTCTAATTTGTACCACTTAAAAATTAACCAGAAGGCATTGGAAAATGTACAGTAGAACTGGATTGTACCAAAAAACACCCAGGTCATGCTAATTAAGTGTGTTCGTTAGCTACATATTACTTTAATTAGATTGCTAAGAAGAACAGAAAAAAATAGATTTTTATTTTTTTAATGAATTAGACATGGTTCTGTGGCTTTTTTTCTGATTTGCCCATTATTATCATTTTCCAGACACTTCTGGTACATCTTTTCATATATTTCAAAAGGACTAAATGAATTTGTCATTGAAGAGATAAAATACAAATAGAGAATATCAATACTGACTGCTAAAATAAGGTCACCTCGGATTCATAGCACTCATGTTAAAAATAAAATATTTGGATCACACATATACAAAAATTTACATAAAACACAATCAACTAATTTCTACATTTAATAACCATGTTCTAAATTTGGAAGTTTTTTATACAATGATTCATTCAGAATATTAAGTTCAAGACATCAGAGACAATATATCAGCTTCCAAAGACTCTTTTATGACTAATTAAAATACAGAACATGACACATGCAAATTACAGGGCAGAATAAACCTCAGGAAAATATATTCTAGGATCACTGGACTTCAGCAAAGAAGTCTCTATGTAACACTCCAAGAAATTAAGACAAATAGCAGAGACCTCTATCTAATAATTCATTCCATCTAAAAAAGAAAAGAAAAAGAAATATGAAGAGTTCAGTTTCTAAGGAAATAAAATTGAAATAACTACTCCTATTTTCCTTTCATATAACAAGTCTACTTCAGATAAATTTATCCCTACTGTCTCTGCAAACCTTTTTTAAATAATTCCTCATACATAAATATTTATGCTTTTACCTAGGATGTGAATACCTGTCAATTACTTGATTTTAAGAACAGAAGTGACTGATCAAGGTAGACAGTTCTAACTTTATTCTCATTATTCTGGGAACAACATTTCTGAAAAGTGAGACAAAAAAGTCTTCAGTCTCTTCTTTTTCTCTCAAATAAGCTCATAACTTAGCCAGAGCAAACCCATACGGAGTTTTTGTACAGTGAACAGAGTAACACATAAACTATGCTCATTGCTACAGAGGTATCCATGTATTTTGATTGTATTCCATAATAAGTAAATTAAGAACAGTTAAAGGTTTATCTAGAACTTTAAGAGAAAAATTTATAAGAGCAGTTGTTTAATTAACCCGGTCTCATTGGATCAGACTTTTGGGAACTTGTTGGCTGAAGGAAACATAAAAGACTACAATGAAGGGAGAAATTTCTGACCTGTTGACACATTTGTAATTATTGGGAATATTGACATAATGGGAATATGTTCATTTTTTAATGGAAAGAAATTTTATAAACTCTTCTGATACAGTAAGATTAACTTCAAACAATAGATATATTTTGCATCAATATTTGCATCTAGATCTTGGCCCCATTATACTGTGTATGGTGAAAACGTATGTATGACTTAGTGTAGGTCATATCATTTAAGTGCAATAAACAAAAAAATAATATCTGTAATGCTATTCCTTCTTATCATTTTCTCCAAGTATAATCTTTCCATCAATTCAATAAACTGACTTTGATGTCGATGACCTAAAAGTGTCCATTTTCATCCAGTCAACCTCAAAAGAACAGTTCCTTTACAATCTGGAGAAGAATGAAAATTACACAAAGAAGTTCAGATCACCTCACATATTACAAGTAAATTCAAGCTTTCCCCTTCAATAATACATCGTGGTCCTTGTGTGCTCACTCCCAGACTACATAAACTGTCATTAATCCTCATCTGCTAATTTTCTCTGAAAACTCCATGAAGTATTGTGAAGCAGAAATTCTAAGTTGTGTTCATTCCTTTAATATTTGGGAAGAATGTAGCAATTTGTGGGGGCTGAACGCTAGATTCCCTCCTGAATTTAGCTAATTAAGTTGCTGAATAATTAAATCAGTTTAGCAACAACATTATTTTGCAGTAGATGTGTCCTTATGTACAATATCTAAAAATATCTGAGCACTTTTAGTTGATTTCTTCAAACACTAGCTAGATTTCTTTTTAGTTCTTTTTAGTTCTTGATTTCTTTTTACTTGATTTCTTCAAACACTAGCTGAAAAATACTTGGAATTCAAGTAAGCTTTGTTTTTCTCAACTTTTGTGACATCCTTAGAGAAGAGATATCACTTTAGACTTTATGCATTTTGCTACAGAACATGTCTGGTATCTAAATCTCTTATTTGCGTGGCCTGAGTGAGGATTAAAAAAAAGAAAAAAGTACTTTAAGACATGAGAACAGAAAACCCTTAATTCATTTAGTAAAGAAAAGTTTCAAATATATGATTACTTTATTTTCTTCTCTCAACTCTTCTTTTATTGTTATGATTCCTTCTGGGTTTACTCACTTATGGATAGTCATAGTGATAATTTAATCAAATTGGTACTCTTTATCTTTACATATAGGTTAGAACTTATATTTGGACTTCTATTAAAACATTTCAAATGCTATACAAGTAAAACTACTAGTTCTATTCATGCCATTTATCCACTCACTAGCCCTTTGGAAAATGGAATAATCAATTTATAATAATTAAATATAGTAAGATCAGAGAAGACAAAACCAAATAAACAACAACAAAAATTTTTGAAAGCATTTACTTTGGTTGTGAAAAATATAAGAACCAAACTGGGTTTTCTGGGGCCATTACCCTTCTTCTTCAGCACCAAATCCACCTCTTCATACATGGACCTTGTGGCTGCACTTCAGAGGACCAGTAATGAAAGGGTTTCAGCTATCCAATTACTGAAGGTCAGTACGTCCCGGGTCTTTCCTACTGTGTAAATGATGAGCAGCTGGTCTGCCAATATCCATAGGCCATCGCACTGCATAAGGTGACTCCACTCTCATTCTGCATGCTGTTTTATCTCTTTAAGGACATGTCTAATATCCAGAGATTCCCAGACTCTTAAGACATTTTTATTCTGAGCATGTCCAGATCTCCCTCAGTTTTGCACCTGTCTCTTCTATAAATCCAGTTAAAATGCATAAAATAGTTGTTCATCAAACAGAGTTGCTTGAGGCAATCTGGTGTGTTCTGAGCAGATGTACACGATCAGATTTTCTGTTGAAACAGACCATGAGGATTTTTTAGAGGTAGTGAATGAGGTCTTAATTATTTTATTTGTCTGGAATGATATCGGCTTCCCACTCCTCCGTGGTAACCCCCTTAACACTCCAGGATGATATGGCTCTATAGAAGGATATTGCTAGGAGCAGTGGCTATCAATAAAAATTTCAGACTCTTCTCATATTACATGAGTAAAGACTAACAGAACCAAAAAGAGCATGTAAATTATTATAGCTCTCCATCCTACTGATTAAGATGCTCACTTACACTGTTCTAGTACCTGAGCCAATTAAAGTTTCAGTTTTATAGTAACTGTTCAGGAAAACAAAATAAAATTGGAAACAGAATTGTAGCACAAGTTAATTTGTTTTGCTCATGCCATATGCCTTCTCTCTCTCATGCTTTCTTTCCCTCTTAAAAAAAAATACTATAATTAAATACACAAATAAAATAACTTTAGCTAGATTATGTGACCAACTGGGGACACTGAGGACCTGGTTGTTAAGGTCCTAGCGGGATCTTTCATCTTGGTGTCTAAAATATAAATGTTTATATCAATTTTTTTTCTGAAAAAAAATCAGTTGGAAAATTACATGTTGTGTGAGTTCAGTATCCCCTGAAATGTGACATAAGAAGAAAGACCATAAGTCATATCTCTGGCTGTTGTTTAATAGTTGAAGGAACAGATTACCTTCTGGGAGCTGATGGAGTTCTGAATTCCATGTGAAAGAAAATGCCTTAGTCTAAGAAAAGTCCAAGTACTCTTTGCAGCATTTCTTTTTGACTAACCTTTGAAAATGATTGATTATTCTCTTGTCTATAGTTAATCCCATATTATAAAATCTATAATTTCTCCTAATTATTTAGAGGGCTCCCCTGAGGTGGTGCATGGTTTTTCATTAGTCAAGCCTAAAATTTAGATTTCTAATTACTCCATGTTGAGGTAAAAAGGTACTTGGGGAGTTAAGCACATTTTATTTATATTTCTGTCACATCTGTATATGTAGTTTAGCATTAATCTACTGAGTAATAAAATAGTCATCTTCTAGAACTGCTAGATTATCACGATTACTTTAGTGACTTTTTATTTTATTTTTTGATTAGTTTGTTTTGATAACTTATGTTATGTCAGTACTGTCTTGGGTAAGTGTAGTAGCTTCTGTGTCAAGGTTCTCACAGCAGAATCAGCACACTCTATCTTTAAAATACATAAAAGACAAAAGATCCTGAACTGATGATAATATATTGACTGGCACTGTTATTGAAGCTTATGATTTTAGCCAGAAAGCATCTGAAAAGAAGTGTAGACTCCTATTTTATGCACCAACAGGAGACCTTGGAAAAGTATATTAATTACTCTTTTGAAGTAATTTCACATCTTGCACAAAGAACATTGCGAAAGATAAAGGCACAAGAGTGTCTGCAGATCACACATTTCTTTGGCATACTTCTTAATTACTCTGCAAAGAGGTGTAATTGAGCTGTTGGTTTTTTGCATGGTACACAGAAGTCTACAAGAAAAGAGAGTTTGAAATAAGAATATCTGAAACACTTCATGGACGTGGTGATTGGTACAATTATTTAGTAATAATAAGGGGATTCAAATATTTAGAAATCCTTAATAATTCATGCTGGCTTGTGAAAGTTTAAAGGTATAATTTAGAGTTCTCTATATTGTAAGTTAAAAAGCTTTAACTCTCTGAAAACTAAAGGAAAGACCTGATCACTCAGATGAATTTTATGAATTTTACACAAACCGCTTATATGTTTAAAGATCTTTCAGGATTCACAGAATTACAGAATCACAGAATGGTAGAGGTAGGAAGGGGCCTCTGAAGATCATCTAGTCCAGCTCCTCTCCCAGAGCAGATTCTTCTTTACATACCAGAAGTGAGGATCCGTAGCTCTTCATTACATAGATGTTTCAGCACACACAGGAAGTGTTCAGCATATGGAGGGTCAGACATCCTGAACTTTGTGCTCTTTGTTGATTTAGACCACCTGAAATTTGAGTTTGCTGAATTAAAACAGGCATCCAGAGTTCTTTGGACTTTTCAGTACTGGACAGTGACTCACACTAATTACCCACAAAGAAGCCACCATTTACCTCTCTGAGTCCACCATACTCAGACATCTGTCGTTTTTGAGTAGACACTTTAGTTGGTGGTATATAAAAACACCTGCAGGTTACCTCTCTGGGGCATATACATACAAAAATGTCAAATTTAGCCCTTCTGTTAGTGGTCGTACAAGTGGAGAGAGCAGGATTTTTTACGTTTAACATGTCAAGGGATAAGCACTTTCAAACAGCATAGCGTTTGCTTCTGCAAATACTGTATTGTATATTTATGTAAACTAGGTCTTCTCACTTATGTTTCAGTTTCATAACTGTATCTAACTTGGCATTCATCCAAATATTTCATTTTAATGAGGGTTTTCATATACATAGCTTTAAATTTCTGTATCAGTACAGAAGTGCCTCAACATCAGTTTTGATATTTTCTCATTATGATCCTTAAAATCAACAGGCTTTAAAATCCTGTGGTGTAAGTCCTTTCAAAGACCTGTAGTTTATGAAACACTGTTACCCAGTCCAGGCAGTGCTGTTGCATAGTGTTTTCCTCTGAGGCTTTTCTTTAACCGTTGGTGGAAGAACTGAGGTAGATGGGTCAGGAATATGCAAAGTGAAAATAATTCACAGCTTTTCTCAGCCAAGATTTATGTGATACACTTGAGATTTTGTATTCAGGAAGGGTGATGTGGTGCTTAGGGACATGGTTTAGTCCTGGGCTTGGCAGTGTTAGGCTTACGTCTGCGCACGATGATTTCAAAGGTTTTTTCCAACCTAAATGACTCTACAATTCTATTATGTTATTTGAACTTTGCCTTCCGCCACTCCCACACAGGCACACTGGTGCCTCTTTCCAGTTAAGCACCTGTGTAAACTCATAGCAAAATTGAGAAGCTGAAAGCGGTTTTAGCTGCTGCTGCTCTGTGAGTATTGTTGACTGAAGACTTTTCTCTTGGCAACAGCTGGGAATGGAGCTGGCGTTTGAGGGAAGCATGATAACCTTGTTGAGCCTCCAGCAGTGGGAGTAACAAGCTGTGAAAGTAGAAGAGTTTTGCCTCTGATTTTAGTAACATTTGGTAGGGGCGAGGGGCTGGTTTTTTCTTCCTTTGAAGAACTTCCCATCTGCTGGGGCTTTTGTTGCATGAAGGTCTTGCTGGACAGGAAGAAATATGAGCATGTCAGCACCTTACAGAAAAGAGATTTGTTTTGATGATTATAAAAGAGGAACAGAAATACAGAAGGAAGGACCAAAAGAACGAGACGGAGAAGTTGTTTATTGTACTATACTGACTTGAAACTTCCTTCAGATGTTTTTCATGAAGGAGGAAAAGAGATAACAGACTCCTCATTAAATGTTCAGTGCCTCACATTGCTCTGATCAATGGCTCAGACATCTATACTGTCTCTAATTTTACACAATAATTAGACTTTTGTTGAAGGGCAGATGAGTTATTACTAAACACAAACATCACTTTGGTAGGGAAATGCAGCCTGTATTGGCAATAACTTCTTGGTTTTATCTATGAGATCATTTTGCTAATAATATGGCTGGCAAAACTCTGTAGTAGGAAATGGTGCATATAACATTTTTCACAGGATAGGCAATACAAAAAAATCACTAATATTTAATACTTGCCTCTTGTTCTGAGCATAAGCATTTAAACCAATGCAAACTGCAAATACTATGCAGCTCCTAAATTCATGATCTGACCTGAACAAAAGGCCATCTAGAAATGGATGGTTAATATATAAAAATAGGTAAACATCTGCAATAAAACTGGACTTCCAAGGTGAAACAAAAAATCATCAGACTTCAGTCTCTGAAATATGTTCAATTATTTAAAAAAAGCAAAATAACAAACCAACAAAAAACAACAAACAAAAAATGCCTGTAAAATTTCTGGTAATCTGTACATACTTTCTAGAATAAGATTGATCTCTTTGTAGTTATTTTTATGCTGTTCAGTGCCTCATGAACTGAATTTCAGCCATAGAGCAGCTGTTGAAATACACACAGAATCACAGACACTAATATATAATAAAGTATCTTTTGTTATATCATTGTAGAAGATTTTTAATGAAAAAAATATGTTTGACTAAATTATTTTCCATAATTTAGATTTATTCTGCTGAGGATTGTGAACTTCATCAAGATGTCATCCAGTTTTCATCACACGTAATTCTTCTTTCTTTTCTTTTAAAACAACTTCAGAAGAACATCTGCAGTTGACAGGAAAAGCTAGAAAAGCACATAATACTTCTCAGTATGCTGATTTAGCTTGAGATTGGAGATAAAGATTTGGTGCCAAATTTGCCATACAGTTAAACTATGATAAACATGTTGGGCCTAGAAAATAGCAATGTGATATTGAAAAGAGATGAAAGAGCTGAATCTGTAGATCTATAGCTCCTGAAAGTTTGTAATAACTGTAATTACTATAGTTCATTTATATTTTCTCACAGTTTTTGAGTATCAGCTAGAGATTCTGCATGTCTTCATAGAAAAAGTCCCAGTGACATTTCATGTGAGAGTTTACTTCCAGTGCTTGCAGTTTAGATGGATAGAGGAAATCATGTATAGCCTAAACTCCCCTTTCTGGACCACTACCATGCTTCATTTCTGTATTCACTAAACCAGCTATTTGTAATTCCTATAATAACAAAGTGGTTTGTAGATTATTCAAAATGTCATTTCTCATATTGAGTACAGTTCTGGGCCCCTCACTTCAAGAAGGATCTTGAGGTGCTGGAGTGGGTCCAGAGGAGAGCAACGAGGCTGGGGAAGGGACTGGAGGGAAAATGCTGTGAGGAGCGGCTGAGGGAGCTGGGGGTGTTTAGCCTGGAGAAGAGGAGACTCAGAGGAGACCTTATCACTCTCTACAACTACCTGAAGGGAGATTGCAGTCAGGTGGGGGTCGAGCTCTTCTCCCAGGCAACCAGTGACAGGACGGGGGACATGGCCTGAAACTGCTTCAGGGAAGGTTTAGGTTGGATCTCGGGAAACACTTCCTCACGGAGAGGGTGCTCAGGCACTGGGATGCACTGCCCAGGGAAGTGGTGGAGTCACCGTACCTAGAGGTGTTTAAGGAAAGAATGGATGTGACATTTAGTGCCTTGGTCTAGCCCATGTGGTGGTGTTGAGTCATAGGCTGGACTTGATGACTTCAGAGGTCTTTTCCAGCCTCAACAATTCTGTGATTCTGTGATATGTGACGTGTGAAATGAAGCAATTATAAAAAAAAAAAAAAAAAGGCTCTTTTTTGCAGAGCTCAAGATAAACTCATTGAACTCCACACTCACTGAACAGCGCATCATAGTCATTGTGAAAGCTGCCCAAATCATCCCTATAATTCTGGTTCACAGATGTTGCCTTGTCAATTACTTTCATACCAAACTGGTTGTTGAAGTACTGTCCAAGCTGGTATCTGCGATTTATGATGTTGACGGACTGCTCTGTGTTAAGCTCAATTGTGGACAACAGCAATATTATCTACAAACCTCTGCTAATCAGCATGAAGTGGAGACGGCTGTACTTACATCTCACAGCAAAAATATAAGGACAGAAATATTTATTCTAAATCTGGAAGATTTTAATCTATGATGATCCACTGAAAGAGTCACATAGTGATTTATTTTTTATCTATTACAATTGTATATGTTTACAGAAAGAAAGTTGTAATGAAACTGTTTGGAAATATCTGACTTTAACCTGTGTTACTAAAATAGTATTCATGTGTTCAAACAACTGATTTGGCAGTTAAATGTACTAATTTTCTTCTGGAATGAGATAAATCAATACCCTTAAGAATTTACAAATTAATTTTGATTAACAGAAGAACAAAAGTAAGTCTAATTACAGGCAGTAAGAATAGTATCATACAGGAGTTCAGAGCCTGCATTCCTTTAATTGACTTTAAATAATTTCTATAACCTTATTACTATAGGGATTTGTGTCTCTGATTTTAATTTAAAAAGTAATTAAAAAACTTATCTAGTATCTGCACATTACTTTGGTTTTTGACAATACAAAATACAAAAGATAAAGCTGAAACTCTGAAACTTAGAAAGGGTACACAAGCCCTGAGCCAAACACAATGTCCCCAGAATGCTATTATTAAAGTAGTTATCATATTCTCACAGAGCTCTCTGCAACTGCTTTTATTGTTGGGAACCTTGAAACTTCTCTCATTTCAGATACTTTTTGTTAAATTAATGCTATATATTCTATCACCATACAAATATAATCATAGAGTCATAGAATGGCCTAGGCTGGAAGGGACCTTAGAAATCATCTAGTCCAACCTCCCTGTCATGGGCAGGGACGCCTCTCAACTAGATCAGGCAACACATGGGGACCGAATGGGGATCAAACCTGTGACCTTGGTGTTATCAGCACCAAGATCTAACCGACTGAGCATAATCTTTACTAACATTCTGTAACTGCATTAATATTTCTCTATCACTAATTTAAATTCTTGAAATCTTGTTAGGGATTGTAACTTCTAACAAGACCTTGTAAGAGCACATTTTTTCCCGTAGTTTTTCCAGTCTTTCAGGAGGCCAATCTCTTTCAGTCTTATAGACAATGCCGTGAAGGCATTGCAGCAACTGCATGAGGTCCTACAGCAGGGACACAGTTTAGTGTCAAACCAGAAATAAAATCTAAAAAATTAATCTGTCCCCAAATGACAGGTAAATCTTTTTTTTTTCCCAGTATAAATTAGCTGTATATGAGAAAATTATACAGATAACTACAGCTTTTCCTACACTTAGGGATTACATTTTTTTTCCTACACTCCCAACATTCACACAGATGTCTAGAAAGCTTTGCAGTGTGGCTTACAATACTTAAAGCTGTTTAATACAACACATACATTTTGCCCTTTCTTACCATTCTAATTCTAGGTCCCTTGCTAACACATAAAGAGAAAATAACAGCTTCTTGTTTAGACAAGAATGTCAAAATTGACTTTCAAAAGTCCTTCAAAAATAGCAGTAGTTTCAGGAGAAGCATTTTATATTCTTATCTAGCCTCTACAGTTCTGAGAAGAGGACAAATAGATAGCCTGGAGACATTGTTTTAGACAACCAGGATACTTTTATTTACTAGAATCTTATTTCTCTACTAAATGCCTTCATGCATCTCTAATTGGAATTCGTTGGAATGAAAGTTATCTAATCACCCTAAAACAAGCCTGTAGTGAGACAGTGGAAGAAATGTGGATTTTTGTTAGCACATTATCTTTTACAATATGGAAAATAAAATTTCTAATATAGACTTATCAATCCTTTGTTATAAAACTATTTTATAAAATATTGTTTTCTGTAAAAGCTTAACCACTTAAAAACAATTCTGTTTTCCAGCTCATGCTACTCTTACAGAAAACAAGGTCTTCAGTATGAACAAAATTTTCATAGTGCTCATAGTATCTGCAGAATGGACAAGGAAGAGCTGATTGTAAACAAAAACCTTTATATCGATGTAAAATTAACAGACTGAACGGAGAATTAAGCACCTTCTGTAGTTTTCTTCTTCCTTTTGATCCTTCTGAGAGAGTGGAAATTCTTGTGCTATATTTTTTTTATCTTTTGCTGGTGATATTAAATGTGAAGGAAAAGTTCAAGTGAGATGTTCTCCTCCCTATGTTTTGAACTGTAAAGTAATACTGTTCACATCAATAAAAGGATAATAGAAATTTGGATATTTCCTGAAGATAGAACTGTTCAAAATACTTACTAAGAATTTTTCTTTATAAAGTGCAAATTATGTACTGATGCTGAAATAGATTAGTAAGCGTATTAAAGAAGTACCAGTGAAGCTTCTTCACTGAAAAGAAAGACAAAGTCAAACCTTCTTTAGTTGGTGTGATGGTTTACAATGTCTTTTCTGTTTTATGCAAGTACTATCTTCAGAATGAAAGATAAGCTCTATTTTCCACTCTGCTGGTTACTGAACATACTGTTTAATAGACAGAGCAGTAGTGATATATATTGTTTCAGGACATTCTTGTACGTGCTTCTGCCAGATGCAAACTCTTCAAAGGAGAAAGCAAATACAGAAATTTGTTATTTGTTCTCTAATACACTATTAGAATGTCAGTAAAGAACTAATAAATCCCATAAACTGACACAAAGAAGGAATAATTAGTATGTAAAGTTTACACAAGCACACATAAGACTGAATTTTCACCTCTATCTTCCAGCTACGTAAAATACAACAGAGCTTTTTTCCTTTTTTATCCGCCCTTTCTGTCTCTCTCTCTCTTTCTTCCTTCCTGCCTCCCTCTCTCTCTCTTCCCCTTTTTTCCATTTTGGTTATTAGTAGTAATTTACATCTATAGCTACAGCTGCAAAAAAAAAAGGTGATTTTTACCCTACGACTGCTTCATAAGACTTAGTATAGCTCATTTACCTTCAGAAGTTATCAGAGCTGAACCTGCATTTTCATTCAGAGCTCTGAAATTAGCAGTTCTGGGAAATATATTTAATTTATCCCACCAGGCCTTCAGCCTGCTACATAACTCATTTAACATCCTATTTATAGGAATTTCCCCACTCAAGATCAATGTATATATCAGTATAAAAATTCTCACTTTTCAACAGACTTGAAGTATGGTTTTTATTCAATTCCAGCTGACTGTTTATTTACATGAAGATCTGATAATTTCTCTTTTAAAAATGGTTTACAACCATTTCAAATTAGGGAAAAACACGTTCCAAAAGTGAATGAACAGTGAAATACAGGATAGAACATGAAAAATCTAGATTTTTAATTCTCCATGTACATGAGTTATACCTATCTTTTTAAAAATAAAATAATTCTGTAGAGCACAGCCAGAAACTGTAAAATGGACTATGCTAAAACATCATCAGAAAAAACGTACTGAAAATGAGGAACAGTGTATTGAATGAAAGTCTTTGGGAATGAAGACATAGCTAATGGAATTCCAGCAACCACTGCAGCACCTGACAAGGTGGATGTACTTGATTCTATCCAAGGAGCAGAAACAAGACCCATGGTTATACTGTCTTCTACAGAGACCCCACCACCCCAAAAAGAATTAATCAGATTATGATGATATGTAGACAAAGGAATGTGCAAGCTCACCACCTGCTGCTGTGTTATTGTTGTTATTTACAAAATACATGCATTCAGGCTTAACATTCAGAGTATTTGATGAAAAAAAGTCTGTGAAATATGTCGTGAATGTAAAATGTTTCCTAGCTCTGCCTCCTGGTAAATCTTTGAAAAAAACATGCCTATTCTTAAACCTTTGTTACTGTTCACTACCAAGGAAGTGAAAGTGACTATACATTTTGACATGAGTTTTGAATAAATGCATTTATTCTGAGCTTATTAAGGCAGTATGTTGAAAACAAATACTGTAAACTGCCAAGAAACAAAAACAAAAGGATAGGAAAAGATACTACTATCTATGTTATAAAGTAATATGTGACAGAATCTGCAGGACTTTGACAGTGTTCCTTTATGAATTTGTGACAGAGGTAAAAAAAGAATTCCACTACTATGTAGAAAGTGATTAATTTTCTTAATTATATTTTTTTAAAAAACCCAAAACTTTCCCTCTTCTATTATAGCTTATTCTCATTGGCTCAACACCTGCCTAGCATGGAAGGGGTACAAAAGTAGTTCTCAACATTGTCCCATAGCATTTCTAATATGGGCAGAGTCAATAGAGATAAGAGGATCTTCCAGAGCCTCTATGTATCAGGAAAGAATATCATCTTTAGGCATATTCATAAAAATAGTTAGAGGAAACACATGACAGCTTATGTGGAAGCTTTGTACAGGACAGGGAACATTAAATGGTTAATCAATAAAATTTAATCTGTAGGATCAAGTTTGCCAATAAAGGATAAGACAGCTAAGAAAGGATTGTCAGTGGTCTCAAACACAAGGCTACAAGTATTCTACGTCAGTTGGCACTCTTTACCGTAGAACAACAGCTTCTACTCCTAATGATTCAGCTAGCACTCCACAGTCTAATGAATGTTTAAGAGAAGATTTTCAGAAGCATGCAAAGGGAATTAGGAAACTCAGATGTCTACTTAAAAGAAAAATAAAAATTATTTGAAATACATGTGGTTGGGTTTTTGTTTCTTCTACAGCTTTAGAGCCTATATCATTGATCCCTTCTCCAGGCTTTAAACAGGCAAAGAATGGAGAAATCAGAAGTTTATTTTCTATTTGTTTTTTACCTCCCATTAGAAAACTATAATGTATCCTGAACATCATTAGGTTAATCTTAAGAAAGTTGTAGCAAGATATCCCATTGCCAAAAGGAAGACATCAGAGCGTTGCACTGAGAGATCTAAACATATCTTTTCTTTTCATCTTCTTATTATGCTCTATTACAAATTGTAAAAGTTTCAGACTTATACTCTCCTCTATCCAGCTTCAGGCAATATATTTGAATTTGATTTTTTTTCCCCCCGAGAACTAAGAGTAAATGTGATTTAGTCTGCATTTTTTGAAATACTCTACATTTCCCAGGTGAAGTTCCATATGATTGTTTTCTAAGAAAATTTTCTGAGCTTGAAGTTGTGTTTGATAAAGGAGTTCAGAGTTCAGCCTATAATTAGGCCAATGTTTTAGCAGTGTTTAATGAAAACACATATCCATCTGCAATTAATATTCTGAAAAAGAATCTAAAATTTCTGTTGTGATTACCATAGAACATCACTGAAAATCAGGAAAAGATATTTTTGACCAGAAGCTCGTGGATTCAATGCTTGTGGATTCTCTATCACAATATTTTTCCAGTCTAAACTCCAAGGTTGGAAACTCATAAAATTAAAACTGAGGTGCTGATTTACTTTTTTTTTTCCTTTCAAAAAAGCCCAACATCATATTGGTACTAAGAAATGCAGACTGCAGAGAATTTTAATGAGAGAACAGTAGAAGATGTCATTCTCACTGTTTCCAGAGTCCAAGCACAAGAAAGATACATTCCTAAACTCCGATTATTCAGCAGGTACTATCAGTCCTGCAAATCTAGGACACTCAAACATAAATTCAGGCAGCTTCAAAATCTTCCTAAGCAAATTTAAGACCGGGATAATAAGCTGGCTGAAAAAGTTCCACATCTGAATCCTCCATTCCTGGATGCTGCCTTCAATAAAAAGCTATTAGAAACCTTCTAATTAGTGTTTTCTTGGCAATGACAAACCTGAATGAGGAGAAAATGTGAGTTTTTGCATTCTACCACATAGCATAATAGCATTTGTGTAGCACTATCAGTGTGGTAATAGGAAAAGATGAATTATAAAAAAGAAAGATTTTTTCCTCAAAAGGAACATTTCACTATCCTTTAAAAATATTTAGATGTGGGAACAATTGTTTCATTTCTGTACTAACTCTTCATTTTTGCAGTATTTAAAGAAGCAGGTAGACTTACTGTTGAGAGTCTGGAAACCACAATACAGTACATAGGCATGAGGAAAATTATTTCTTTCATATGTGTCAGATTACAGTATTCACTAAAATTCCTACGTATTAATTTCCTTTTATTATTCTTTCATAAATGCTTCCTTAATATCTTAAAATTATCAGTTTAAAAGATATTTTGTTGAAGAAAATTTCAGCCAAGACTATACACTTATGTTGTATTAAGGACGTTACACAAATATCTGCTCAGGTACTGCTCATTGCAGAACAAACATATGTAGTCTTTAAGCTTTTCAAAAGCAAAGACATCCATTTCTGCTTAGTTTCCTTAAAAGGCAACAAATTCTGAATGATTTCTCACAGCTGTACCTGATGGAACCAGCTAGACAGTACATCAAGAAGTATGTTTTAAAATATTGTAATTATTATGAAGATTTTCCAATTGTTAAATATTCTCCAGGATCTAATAAAAACAAATGTGCATGAATTATGATTGTGGTGTTTCTGATGATGGCTACTACAGTTCTTAGGCAGCATTGGTCCTTTCAAGAAATAATGATGTATGGGACAAGAAAAATAATGATACAATCTATGTCTGAAAAGTGTAACAGCATAGTGGTTGGTGCAGGTCTCTTCTCACAGGTAATTAGGGACAGAACCAGGGGGAATGGTTGCAAGGTGCAACCGGGCAAGTTTATGCTGGACATTAGGAAGAAATTCTTCACGGGAAGAGTGGTCAGACGTTGGAATAGACTGCCTGCGGAGGTGGTTGAGTCGCCATCCCTGGATGTGTTTAAGTGTCGCTTAGATGTGGTGTTGGGTGATATGGTTTAGGGGTGAACTTGTAGTGTAGGGTTAATGGTTGGACTCAATGATCCCAAGGGTCTTTTCCAACCTGAATTGTTCTATGATTCTATGATTCTATAGCAACATACATACTTTTGGACTTGAAGACCTGTGTTTTTTGTTAAATAGCTGTGGTAGAACCATCTAATATGAAGGTGCTCAGTAATATTACAGTGAAATGTAGGAAAAGCAAAGAAGATGATAATGTGATGTATATTTAGTTTGATATAGTCTCTAAAAATTTCATATATTCCAGTGACTTTCAGATCTTTTCCATATTCTGTAAGGAGTTCCCCAATCTGACATTTTCTCAAAAGATGCTGCTGTTAATAAACATGATTAAGTCATCCATGTTCTGATATTATAGTAAAATATGTTCTGATATATAGTAAAATAAAAAATAAATAGAAAGAAAAAAAAAGAAAAAAGATCCTTTTAGACTCCATAATACCATCTGGCTTTAAAACTTGCCAGGAACAAATACAGAAATTCTCATTCTCATAATTTCTCTGTAAACTTTTTTTAAAGAGCAATGGAAACACAGAATTGCAACTCTTCTGTAAATTGAAAGTGAATAATTTAAATCTAATTGAGGTTCATGTGAAACCATCTGTTCAAGAAACAATATCTCAAAATTATTTTGTCCAACTGATTTTAAACTCTTTGTAGTAACGTTGTTTATTGAATAATATTAATGTAATTTCAGAATCACATCTTAACAAATTAAATTATATTCCTGTGGATCTTGCTATGGCATCTTTCATAGTAAAAAGGACACTTTTTTCAAGGAAGTTCAAGTTCTGATTTGTCTTCTAACAAAAATAGATGTAAACTCTTTGCCTCATATGTAAAATTAGGTGTGATTTACATAGTGTTTCATTAAAATGTGTTTGATAATGTCATGTTCTCAAAATTATCCTAGGAAAAGGATGTATTACAAAAGTTACAGCAAGGTACATTTCACAGATTAAAAATTAACCTTATTTTAAGGGTTTGATAGCATACATTTTTCTATAGCCTTCCTTTGTCTTACATTTTTTATATTTTATAAATTTAGTACATGTCTAAAGTAATGTTTCAGAGAAAATAAGATGACAACAGAGTAGTCTGCTCACATAATAAAAGTACATCACCACACAGCACAAATCCTAGCCAAAAGTCTGCACAGATCTCTATTAGTGTCCTCAAAGTAATCAGAAAATGATAAGTACTATTATTCTATCCATAATAAATGTCTAACATTGGTCAGTAGAGACCTGACTTACTAACAATAAATGGTGAAAATGGTTGCATCTTTTCAGAAGAAAACCCATAATCTTTCATTTGAAATACAAGACACACACTATACTCTGCAAACATTTAACCTATTAGGGAAAAAGTGAGATCATAATTATTTAATTCAAAAATGCTTAATTGTTGAAATATGTAAGAGTAAAGTTAAGGCAATAAAATTTGAATGTCTTTACCTGTAATTACTTTACAGCAATAAGTATAAAATTAAAAATGAGAGAAAAAATGGGTATTTTGTTTTAATTTTGTGGGATATTTACATTTCAGACATAATTCCAAAAACACAGGGAGGGTCTCATTATCTAAAACCAAGTACATAAAACATGAGGCGAAATTTGGCTTTCCTTTAAAAAATGCATGAAAATCATGATGACAACAGACTGAAAACATGGTAATGTAATTATCTGTCTCTATTATTGTTTTCAAAGAAGCAACCTAGATCTAGCCTCACTGAAGACTGGGTGCCATCTACACTTGTCCATCAACCTGAAGATGATCAGGCTGATTTACATTTTACGCTCTTCACTGTCAGCTTTGTGGTAGCACTCAAACATCACAACATCACAGGTTTACCGATCTGATGTCTAATTCCTTGGCAGACAGATATGCTTCACCGTACTCTGTTCTACTATTCTAACAACGTGAAAACATCAAAATAACTGATGGAACAGAAACAGTGGTGGGGAATTAGGTTTTTCTGTTACTAACAGTCTTGCTGCTGCTCTTGTCTTGCTGATCATTATGGTGAAGTCAGCAAACGTAATATGTCAATTACTCATGAACCTTCAGCAGTGACATGTTGCAGTTCTATAGCATGATTTTAGAACATTTTAATACGCTATTAGAAAACAAGAAATACAGTCAATGCTAAGTGAGCACTGATGAATTTTGCAGATCTTCCTACGTTGTTGTGGTAGAAGCCCTTGGCAGTGGCTGATGATTACTTGTTTTTGTGGTCAGTACTCTCCTTAGATTCATTAAAACTGATCTCATCGTAATCTGAAAATGAAAATTACTTGGTATTTATTTCCAGTGTCTTGGAAATACATTTTGAAAGAGACAAATACATAAAAGGCTAAGGAACATAAAAAAAGTCTATTCTGGGTTAGATCAAACCTTCCAGGTCTAAAGCTTTTTTTTATGCAAGTGATCAGAATGACACTGAAGTTTTTAGCCCTGAAACATATAAAAGTAAGCCTTCAGCTATAAGGACGGAATTCACAGTATAAATATTGTGTCATCAAACATAAGAAGTTTCACAATGCAATCAAAGATCACAAAACACAGCTTTCTGAGCACTGAGTAATCCAGCTAAGCCAGCAGTAAGAAATAATAAAATGAGATGCATTCCCAAAGTACCATTTCTTGCTTGGATTTAGGTATATCGGTTTGGGTTTAGGCATATCAGGTTGAGTTTAGGCATAGGTATGCATTGGTGCATTGTTTCTGCCTAACCTGCACACCGCTTGCAGATATGTCGCTAGCAATCAGTATTATATTAATACGTTTTCAGTCATTTAAAAATTTTGATACATAATTTTTAGGTTTGTAAGTACCTTCTTAGATAAGACCTTTAATAATGTTCTCATGAAAATTATATCAAAGTTTACTGCCTTTTCTTCAATCTAATTTGCCTATCAGTTGCAGCAATTCATCAGGACAATTTACTAAAGCAGTGTTTCAGGGTCCCAAAACCTAATGGTATCATGTTTCATATCATTAAAAACTGCCTCATCTAGCTCATAAATCAACTGATTCTGCCAATACTTAACAATGTTTGAGACAGTAGACTTTATAGATAAATGCAGACAGACACAATAGTGCACAGAACTTTGCAATATTTCTGAGATTTCCAAGAACATTCTCACCACAATGTGAGAAGTATTTTTGCTGCAGATGACTATGCAATTTTTCTTGATGCAGAGAAACTACTGCTACTTAAATGACCATCAACAATAAAAATAAGGAACTTCTGCAGCTTTCATTTATGTAAAACCAATTCTTGACATTCCAATGTATTTCCAAGTATCATTTATACACTGCATATTTCAAGGTAAATATCTGTCCTTAAAAAAATGTGCTTTCAATCAAGAAAAGATACAACAAGCTATAGGAAGGTATTGTAAAACACATTAATGTATGTCATATCAGTTGACAGATGTCAGAATGACCATATTTCAGATATACTTTCACAGTAAATGTTTCCTTTGGTAGCACAATTTTGTCCTTGTAATACCTAGAATTATTAATATTGATATTAGTAGTTAATTCATCACAAAAATAGTAAAATTTGTAAGCAATAGCAGTCTAATGATTATCTATTACACTACTAACTTTTCAGTGAAGCCCTGTCCCACAGAACACAGGACTGTTCCTGATGTTACACTATTTTGGGGAAATTTAAAGGCTATTTACTCACAAAAGCCAAAATAAAGCCATGAGCAAAAGAGCAAGAAAGAAGTCCATGAATTATAAATTTTCAAAACATTAGTTAAAATCAGTTGTTACTGTCCTTCTTGTTTAAGGTGATGTTAACCTTGCTAAGAGGAAAAAAAATACACAAGTGGTAATTTAGGTGCCTTTGCATTAACTAAATTTTGTACACTATATAATGTTCTGAGACTAATTTTTTCTCTTCTTCCAGTATTAAGCATCTTGGCCTCCATATGCATTTTGAAGAAAGACCAAAGCTTTTTATCCTCATCTGTGTCTATCATAATTAAACTAGTACAAAAGTCATTGTATCCCTTTCTTAGCATCATGAGGAGCTGAATTTAGATGTGCTGCATAGTTGATAAGATATGGATAGATTATGCTAAAAGTATACTTTCTGAATAAATAGTTACTTTGCTCTTCCTCTACCTGTAAATATGTGGTTACAGAGGTGCAGTCACCTGGGTCCTGGGATTTGGTATGAGGGAGATAACATTCATACTGATCAGTGCTGTATAAAGCAATCTGTGGCACACGGCTGAATGTAAGATTGATGTCCTTATCTGCCTCGCTAAAGAGAATATCAGGAGAAAAATATCACTGAACAGAAGAATAAGGCTCATTATTTTAGTATGAAATCCAAGTAGAAAACTCAACCAAACAAGCGAAAAACTTATAATTGTGGACAAGAATGTGTACTGAATTTTAAGTATTTTTCAGTATATTTACTCTTCTAAAAATACTAGATTTCAAGTTGAAAGAGAGACTGTATATAAAATAAGAGAGGCACATTACAGAGTACTAGGACTTCCATAATGCTTTCAAAAGTTTAACAATTTTTTTTTTTGCTTCTTCTCACCACTCCATCTTAAAATCACCTTATACAGAACAGCTTTAAACTGATTACTTAACATCAGAAACAAAGTAAATTTCCTTAACTCTAACTTAACTTAGCACAAAACCAAAAAAACCCAACATCATCATCAGAAAAAACAACAAAAATAAAATATTTCGAAGAAAAACAACACATCCTCCTAAGAAAACCCCTCAGTCTCTCTTATTTCCTACTTTAAATTACTTTTGAATGACAATGTGCTCTGCAGTGCTGGCAAGTTTTCTAGAAAGCTGACCTGAACAGCTACAATCTCACCTTAAACAACGACAAACAAAATAACACAGCTTTATAAAAATGTGTTCTTTGTCCAAATGTGCAATTTACCATAAGACACATACATAGCTCATATTTTTTCCAGTTTTAGCCCCTGTAGCTTCAGTATAGATTACTGCAAGATTGTCTACAGGGCTGTAATCATACTCAGTTTAAAAAATTAAACAAATTCAGATTTTTAACAACATAAACATACCTTCAATATCAAAGCAATTATTACTGCTCTGCTTTCGAATGCAAACTATTTTTCTGATCTATTTGTTGTCGCATGACTGCCACCTTACTATCTGAAATGTTTCCACTTGCTTCATATAAGGCAAAGGTAGTTATCATCAGTAGCGTTCTCTACTCTGTAGAGTATTGCCAGGGAGAAAGCATCTCATTCCAAAATTTGCTTCCCAGAATTTGGGTCCAAAAACTTTTCAGTCAGTTATATATTCCTATTTGTCGGCTGAAAAAAAAAAACCAAACACAGATATATGAGGGGAAATTAACAGGAAACAATTTCAAAATATTAAATCCTCTTATGTATTTCAATTTTGATGAGCATGGCATCAAACATAGCCCTCTTAATGAGGTAAAGCTACTTGTGAGATATTTCAGCAATATCAGGAATCCAAAGATTTAAGAAAATTATCTTCAAAGAGGAAGTCAGACTGTCCACAAAGTAATTTAATAATATTATCAGAAAAAAAATTCTCCTCCCCTTGAATTTGAGATTAATTCTCAAAGACTGCCAGAAAACTCCACAGCCCTCAGTCTTCCAAATCTGCTCTACTCAAGAACAACATCTACCTCTTAATTACTCTAATGTGCAACCTGTGTTTCCTCAGCACTTCACTAATTTGCTCTTAAATTTTAAATATAGTGCTTTCAGTAATTAGCTGATTCTGTTCTGGATATAACTCTGAGCCTGTTACTGTGCAGAAACATCAGCTTCAGTTACAGCATATTCAGTAATAGGACACCACAGGAACACAATTAACTAGCATTGGCTGAGCTTTTGCTGCCTGGAGTCAGTAGAAAAATAATGACAGCCTCTTGAAAAAATGAAGCAATAAATGAAAGAAGCTGACAATATTGTTTATTTATTTATTTATTTATCATTGATTTGTTATATATGTATAAATAGATTTCATAGATAAGATCTCAGCTTCTTAACCCTGTATGTTCAGTAATATCTGCAGGTGATCACTGATAAATACAGCAACTTTTTATTTTGAATTAAACTATCAAAAGTGAAATGAACTCAATAAATTAATGACGTTCAAATCTATTGCTGCTTTTTGTTCAGAGCATTATGTCTGACCAGTTCTGGTCATGGTCTGTTGCAGATAGTCAGGACTGCAGCGTACACTGAGAAGACAAATTTTCAATCTTACCTCATTTTGAACATACTTGACAGCAATTTCAGAAAAGCAGTAGGGCTTTGAAAATTATAATGAGAAAGAAAGATCATTTGTGTAATTTCTATAATGTCGAGCTGTACCACTGGCTACTCACCATTGATTTCATTTCATCACTTTGCAATGAGTTGCCGCCACCACTGCTCTATGAGCTGTAATTAAGGTAAAGTTACTGCGACAATCTTGTCGTTTTGGATTTTCAGATTTTCATTTTTGAGGTTTATATTTTGATGAAATTCCTTCTTATCAGCCCACAGCTGTAAGCTAATAGACCGTAACAAATCTAAATGTCATATATAATGAAAATACAGCAAATGGAAGGCTGGCACAAAGCACAGCTAGTTCTAACTTAACAAGTACTGAAAGTTAATCAGCCATCCCCGGATGTGGAGAATGTGTTATTCTAGTCTCCTTTCCACACACTTGCTTTCAGAAGCAAGTAACCTCCACTATTCCAATAAAAAAACCAAAGAAGTATATCCAGACTCATTTGAAGAAATTCTCTGGTAGTGGTATTTATTCTTCATCTCTTGATTTCCACTGAACAAATTGTTTCAGGACTCAGAGCATTAATGATCGCAAAGCTGTCAGAATTACAGTGACTTTGACAGGTATACCTCACATTGTTACAAAAAAACCACTCATCGTCTGAACAAAATGTCCACAGAATTTGACGCTTGAGTTAGAGAAGAGATATCAATGCTAAGATCTAACTCAGCTTATAACTTTATTGTAACTGCCAATACGTTAATACTCTCCAGTCCCCAGCTCCCATTAGCGATACCCAGACAAATAGTGAGCAATAAAGATAAATTCAGAAGCTTGTGTTTGGGGTATGGTCTGGTTTTGATGTCTTCCGACTCTGATAGCCATGCAGGACATGTATCATATCAACTGTTTGATTTAGGGTATATCAGAAAACAATGCACTGAGGATAAAACTAAATCCTTTAAAAATTAATTTAACTTCCCTTAGTAATTATGTACATTTTTCTTCAGTGTATTATCTCAGAATGCTTGCAGATAAAACCCATTGTCCTAATCATCTTGATTCAGAAATTAATTATATCAAGTGCAGTAGATCTGTGAGAAAATGCCTGGAATTACTACTCTTTTTCCAAATCTTGCCAGCCCATGCTTTATTAGTTTAGTTGTTAACGGAAGACAGAGTGCAGTGAGTAAAGAGGCTTAAACAGTACAGTGCTGGTTTATTTCACTTAAAAGTATGATTGTATCAAAAGTTGCAAAATTCAACATAATAAATACGAAACTACTAGAAGAGAACACACAATATACAGTTATTTTAGGATAAGGTAAACTTAGTTTAATGTCCTAAGGAAAAAAAAAAAATAAAGTAAGGCTGTCAATGATCTTTTCACATCATAAATAGGACATTTTTATCCTTAAACTGGCACAGTATGCATTCATGTTTGTTATAAATTTTGATTCTTGTAGAAGCTTTCTTTTTTTCCTGTTTTGCTTAAATTATTCAACTAACAGAAGACTCCCAATAGCATTCTGATTTGACTATATTTGTCTTGACTTTATATCATAACAATAATAAATTCATCATTAAAAGTATTACATTCTTATCAATTTGTAGACTATCTAAATAGAAGAAAAAACCAAACAAACAAACCAGACAAACAAACAAAAAAAAACGGACTGGAAAGAGGCTTCAGAACATATTCTGTGCAACAACAGTTTGTGCTAATTTCTGGTTCTCGTGAATCATGTAGATGAGAGTTATAGTCTTAGTCTATCTTGATTAAAGGTAGTAACAAAACTTATATTTTATTCACAGGCAAAAGATAAGGCCTAAAGAAAATGTAACTCTTATTATTTATTAGATAATATGGATAGCTATATTATTCTTCCTCCTGCTAGTCTTATAAAGTATATAAACCTACATTGTATGTGCTATAATATTACTAGAAGATGGAGGATTTTTTTCTTAAGGAGATGCATTTATACACCAAAATACATTATTTGATCTCTCTGCTGCAATATTTCAGCACTTATGTATGTCAGTAGTTTGGAAAAGATCAATACCTAGAAATCGTAAGGGAAAGAGGTGCAATTTTTTCAGTATTTACTTATATTATGTCAATGAAAATCAAAATGTACACTACTCAAAAATAGCCCAACAGCTAGAAATTTGAATGCACAGGATTAATGGTTACATTTCACACCAGTAGTGCTGTTGTCTCGCCAGATAAATTTGTCTCTTAAAATATAAACTTGCCTACTTCAGCTTTATCTTTTGAAAGAATAAAACAGAGAAATTATAGCATTGCTGTTCCTACCTGGGTGTGAAAGTTTTAGCAAATGTCTTTGGCAATTTTACTCCAACAAACATTCCGAAGACCATCTAACTAATATAAAAAGGATTCAAATGAGTTGTCTGCAATTATATGAAAAGTCACACTACTAGTTTAGATTGTTTAAATATATATAAAAATATATATGCTGGGAGCTTTTTTACTAAATTACAATAATCTTTTTCTGTTATCATTCTGTGGTAGATACCCATTAAAGTGCTTTCTTTGTTCCTGTTTACATAACTATCACTTTTGTCCCGGAAGTCGTGCCTGTGACCAATCACTCATATAGGTGTGTGAAAACCCATATCCTTTATTCCTTCTCCTTAAAAGATTTTCGAGAGTATTTGGCAATACTATTGTAAGTTTGTGAGGAGTTTCAAGAACTGTAAAATGAATAATACACTATGACAAGGAAATATAGAATGCTCATAAAATCGCTTCATGAAATGCCAAGATCTAAGATTGACTGATGATTCTGAAAAAAAAAAAAAGTATATGGGAACTGATTTTTGCCTCTGCCACAGTTGTTCTTAGTGACTTCAGAGCAAATACATCAACTAAAATTTTCTCTCAGTGAAATCAAAGGGAATTTGCTTTCAGTGTCAATGAAGCTAGAACATTACCCTTTATATTTATGTTGTGGTTTTCCGTCAGTATGATCAGGGTAATAACACTATATTTTCCATTCCATTTGTCTTTTTGGATTATTAATTCTTCAGCATAAAAATGGTTTCTCATGACACACATCAGAGGACACTGATCTTGATTAAAACTTCCAATGTTACCTTAACGGATGCAGTTCGTAATATATAAAAGCATAGGCAAGTGGAATGTATTTTAGTCAACTTCAAAAAGACTGTTATTTGAATTTATTTAGTGGTACACTTTTAGAGTAACAACAACGTATATCTTTTCTTGGAGAAAAAAATATCAAATACTATTCATTGTATACTTCCTACATCTTTGCCCTAATCCAAAGCCCTTTCTGATCATCATAGATATATGATAGGTTTTTGGTTTACCAGAGATTCCTGGAAAAAAAAATAAATCCTGTTTTTTTGTGATTATTCTGATTATTCAAGAGTGCATCTGGATCTACCCTTTGAAAATAAAACAACAGATTGACTCAGAGAAATAAATCTATTGTCAGTTAAACAGAAATAAAACAGCTAAACAAGAAATAAGAACAAATCTAAAAAAACACCCATCCCTTCTCCCGAATCTCATCTTCAATATCAACTTCTGCACCTCTTCCTGAAGTGGGAGAAGGAATGGAGGCTGCAGGCAGCTCATAAGGTTTTGTGTCTGCTGCTCCCCTCCCTCATCACACTCTTGTCCTGCTTCAGTATGGAGTCCCACTCACAGGAGACAGTTCTTAACAAACTTCTCCAATGTGGTTCACCCATGTGCTTCAGTTCTTCATGAACTACTCTGATATAGGCCCTTTCCATGGGGTATAGTCCATCAGGAATAGACTGGTCCATTGTGGGGCCCTTCTGGGGTCACGGATCCTGCCAGAAAACATGCTCCTGCATGAGCTCTCCATTGAGTAACACCTTCCTTCAGGGTACATCCATCTGCTCCAGCATAGGGTCATCCATGGCTGCAGGGTGGATATCAGCTCCATTATAGTCCTCTGTGGGCTACAGGATGACAACCTGCTTCATCACGGTCTTCTTCACACACTGCAGGGGAATTTCTGCTCTGGCACCTAGAGCACCTCTTCCCCCTCCTTTTTCACTGATTTCAGTGTCTGTAGACTTCTCTTACATATTCTCCCTCCTCTCTCCCAGATGCTACTATGCATCTTCTTTTTCCACTTTCTTAAATATGTTATCACAGTGGTGCTACCATCATCGCTGATGGGATCAGCCTTGGCCACTGTGGGTGGGTCTATCTTGGAGCCAGATGACACTGACTGTGTTGCACATGGGAGGAACTCCTGGCATCTTCTCATAGAGGCCCCGCGGGCTACCAAGACCTTGCACAAAAACTCAAGACACTAGACTTGAAAAATCATGTCATTAACATTTTTATAGCCTAGCACACTTGATAAAACAGCTGATAATTTTCCTACTGTAGATTCCTACAATAGATTGCAAAAATTTATTTTGTTGCTGTTCTTTTGGAGTACTTTCTTTCCCCTTCTACATTTGAATGTCGATGATTAATAGCAAAACTTTATGGATGCTCATTGGCTAGTATCAGAGCAACTGCAGACAATTTTATGGCAGCATCAGAACACAAATTTTGGGCCAGCAATGTCTTATACACATATTGCTTCCTCTGAAGTAGACAGACATTCTCTGTAATCATTCTGCATTTGGTGTTTGTCCTTCTCTTATTGTAAGTTGCTTGTTACTGACTGGTGGTATTTATCAAACTGTAAATAATGTATTCTATCTCTGTGTCTCATTTCAGTTTTTATTGCTAGATCTTTCCAGGAATTATGTGTTATTGCTACATAGAGGTCGTTCAAAGAAACTATTAGATTAAATGATCCGTAAAGTCCCTTCCAGACCACTGCATTGTAGTTTTAGTTTCTGAAGAAAATCAGTCATCGTAACAGCTATATCAGATTTCTGCCTGTGCTATCTGCTCTGCATCAAGCAATCTGAAAATCTTCAGGCTTGTAGAATATTAGGAGAGCGGAGATAAGTGCAGTGTGACTTATACTCTGAATAAAAATGTGCTAAACATGCTTTACGGACACAATATGTGATTTCTGGTCATATGACAACCAGGTACCCAGAAATCCTGGGAAAAAATCTAGAAAAGGAAACACATCTAGAAGATAAGAAACATGATCACTCTCATAAAAGATTGTCGCTTAGAATAGTCATTTGATTTCTTCTACAGCTAGTGACTGAAACAAAAGACTGGTGCTGAATTAGACTGTAATCTGGACAAATTGTGATACAATTACCCCTTTTCTCTATATATTAGACATTGCAATATATGTAACAAAATCAACTGTAACTAAGTTTGTGCTATGTCTGTAGTTCATTAATTACTGCAGTCCTGAACAAATAGTTCAGTTAGAAACCTATAAAGATTTTTTTCAATTTCTGAGCACTTTAGGAAAAAGAAACAACAGCAAACAACCCGTAAACATTCTCTGTAGTCTTTTTTTTTGTCTGGAATTAATTAAAATATACCTAGACACTGGTGTAGTACAGTATAACAGCACTGATTCACTTTTCAAATGTCATCCAAACATTTACAGAAATAAAAAATAAAGTGACTTCCTCTGAATTACCCAGGTGAGCAGTTACTTCCCTGTTTCAAACCTGAAAGACAAATTCTGGCTGATTTCAACACCTTTGAAAATGCAAGAGTGATGCCTAAATACAGATTTATAAGCTCAATTTTAAATATCAGAATATGAGAATCTGGCCTATGTACAGAATGATAAAGCATCCACATGTTGACTTAAAATATTTTTCAGCTATCTCTTAAAATGTAATAAATATTGTCAAATACAGAGACAAAATGAGAAAAAAACTGAAAATAGTTCTTGCAGAGAAAAAACCTTCCTTTCATACAGATGCTTTCCTGTTAGCTACTACATCTGACCCTTATTCTTCAAAAAATGACCCTCCGTGCTGAACAACGTCTGTAATGTCTCATGCTGAAAAACCTCAGAATGTCTCCAAGCATGCCAAGAAATAAGTATTTTACTGACTGTAGCCACAAACCACAATATTTATATTTAATAAACAAATAATAAACACAACGTTAAATTGTTAAAATTACAAAGATTAGAAGCCATCCCTGAAATTTTCAATTATGTGTCTCTCCCTGCAGTGCTGAAAGGATAAAGCAAAGATTTAAATCACACTTTACTCTGTACTAATCTCCAGTTTATACATTCTATCTAACTCAATCTCTTTAACTTCTCATAACCAGTTCTCTCCACGCGCATTTTCTTTAAAAAATATCATTTGATCAATATACTTAACTCAAATGTGAGTTCACCTCAAATATAGTTTTAACCATGTTCCCAATATCCAATATTCTCTTTAAGAAATGTTTTCTGGTATGGCAGAAAATGGTAGAAAAGGAAGAACATTTTTGACGGAGCTTTACTCAAATCATGAGGATTACTAATTACCTTCTCAGAGTGAGTCTCTTTTTTCTATCTGAGTTTATCAGTATTGAAAATTATTAATATCTACAGTAAAAATATGAATATCGAGATACTTTACAACTTTCTTTCCTTCCCTTGGGTAATAATTACCTACAAGTGTGTACATGAATATGAATTTGTAACCTTTCTCTTTTGCTACACCAGGCCAAAATTGAAGCATATAGAATATAATGAACCGCTTACAGAAACCTGATATTTGTTTGGTTTTGATAATGTTACGTTTATGCATAATGTGATACTTATTCAGTCACTTTCTCACCATACAAAAGTACCAAGTATATAGCAGAGGTTATATCAGTGCCATTGATGGATGTAGCTAAACAACATATGAGTTCCAGAAACAGAATACTTTTTTCCCTTACAGCATTTTCAACCTCACTTCTGTGTGAATAGGAATAAGTATTCCCTCACAAATAAGACTTATTAAGTAAGGGTACTTTGATGCTTCACTGTATTTGACATTTAATTATTTCTGATATGATTTCAAAATATGTTTATTTCATGAGGTATAGATGCAAATCAGATTTTTGGACTAATATTTCATTTAAACAGAAATACTGATTCTTCTTTTCAATAAATTCCTTTTTGTATGAAAAGAAATATACATTTGCATACAGGTTTAGTCATAGCCCTTATCTGACATACATTTCTGAGCCCTCGTTGCCTGTTCCCTCTGTTTATATTTTATTTACAATGACTAAAGTTTTTTACCACATTTTCTCCCTTCTACTACACCTCTTGATAAATGACCAACTCCTGAAGCAAATTTCAGAAGTTCATCATATTAGCAGCTTTCCCTGAACTTCAGCAAGTCTTTCCTACTTCCATTTGAAGAGTCCTCACAGTAAGAGAATACTGAAACATGTAAATCACTCCTTTAAAATGCCACACTGCTGTTAATTACTGTCTTGCTGGTATCTTGTGTTTACTATACCAGAGTTAATGATTTTATTGTTTATAAAGAGTTCATTACAAAAGTCTTTTAGAGAATATCTGCTAGTCTTTAAAACCACATAATGTAATCATCTCTCAGAGGAATGTGTCTACCTAAGGTTAGCTGGAAAATGTAAAAGACTAATTATCACCCTGAATCACCATTCAGCCATCTGTTATGAGAAGGCGATGCACAAATCTGAATCACCCAAAAAAATACGAACATTGTGAGAGAAGTCCAAACACATTTCACTACAGTACTTATGTAGGTAACAGCAGTAATATTGCAAACAAGTTCAATTTTCAGGTTAAAAATAAAATTTCTTCTCTAAATGTTGGTGTATTACAAGGAATGTATATATATGCTCCATACCAATTGCATTAAACGATGATACTGGCATTCCATGTTCATTTTGCCTTGCATAAGAGGACGGTGGAAATGAAAGCCTATGTTAAAGACAAAGATTCACAAGAGGTTTGAAACAATTTCTATGATTTTGATACAAATGACCTGATAGCTTAAGTATTGTGCATTAAATGAAAAACATATATAGGTTACGTGTCCTTTCAATCTCTCTCTCTATAAAATTTGAAATTTTAATATCTGTGTATATAAACGTGTATAATATACAGAGCATGCCATCTGTTGACAATTGACTCAAACTATCCACCGCATCCAAACGCCTTAAGTGAGGCTAGGACTTTTAAGCCACTGTCAGTAACACTTCCAATAATTCAGTCACACAAATCATAAAGTTGACATTTTGATTTCCAACAAGTAGTTCACTGGTAACAGATAGTATCTCTTTCTTTGTTAATTATTCACTGTATGTTTTAGTATGTTATGTTTTACATCAGAAGGCTGAGTTTGGGCAAGTTGACTCCTTCTGACTGCTGACTGTGGAGCTAGTGGGAAGGGGTGATGGCCTGATCCCCAAGAGTTAATTACTCTTGGTCAGCATGGTCAGCTGGAATAAGCTCCTGGACTCAAGGCTCAGAGTGAGAGAAACCAGTAAGAGAACAAACTCAGTTTCTCAGGACTCCTGTAATTCTCACTTCTGAGAAACTCCCATTTTACAGGAAACCCATCTCAGGCTGTGCCTCCTGTAGCAGCTAGCATGGCCCAATAACAGTACACCTGTGGGGCCAACTGCCCTGCTGTCTACA
>NW_009728015.1:9035-29673 GCF_000703405.1 Apaloderma vittatum | reverse complement strand
AGCAGGATTTACGTCAGCTTAAATTTAGTCTGGTTCATGGACTGAAATTACATTAGCAGTAAAAGTGTGTGCTTCTCAAATGTATCTTCCAATTTAATATCATCTGAAAAAGCAATCTAGTTTGTATACTTTCTGAGACCACTCTGTGAATAAATCAAAGCACAATAAGTAGTGGCAATGGGGAGAGTTGCTCTAAAAATACAGTCCTGAGACAAACTAAAGTGTTAATACAGAAAAAATCTTGGGAGGTGAATGAAAAACAATTTTTTCTTAGAAGAAAATGTGCAGTTGGCGAAAGCTGAAATGACATTGAAAATTGCTGGAGGGAGGGATCCATTCTGCAATAATAAAATGGCAGAACATAAAGAAGTTCACAGATTCCCTAATTTTTTTTTCTGTCTTATACTAAAGATATCAGTTTTCACTGTAGGCAGTGTCACTGTATTCTGGTTCATAAAAGAATAAAACATAACATTAGGTATTGAAAGTCTTTTGGCATTTCTTTAGGTTCACTTAGAAGAAGAGATAAACTCAGTGATGACAAACACTTATCAGGGAAGAAATAAAAACTCTTTTTCTGTGGAAGGGAAAGATTGATTTTGAAGATAGAGACTTTCTTTAGGGCACTAGATGAAGAAACAATAAATACAGTATCATACAGTGTACTTTTTTCCTCTACAAGCCCAGGAGCACTGCTGACCAAAGCACATATTCTTTGTTATTCTCACTGAGGTTGTGTGTGTCCCTGAAAAAAGATCTAATAATCTAAGAAAAAGGTTGTGTGTTCTTTCAGATTCACGCATCAGTAAAAATTACTTGCACTGGTGAAAAGCTGTAAGAAAATAAGTAAGACTGAAGAAGATAATAAGAGTGTTGCTGCAGCTTAACTTCTCCTTTTTACCAAATTTGAAGTCATCTATATCACTGCTTAAAATAGAAAAAGAATGCTTCAAAAAGGTCAGATGAAAGATGACCATGACTGTTGGTTTGATTTTCGTCGTTTGGGTTTTTTTTTGCTTTGGTTTGCTTACCAGGTTATACTGTATTTCTTTAAAAAGGGACATTTGTGCAACTGAGAAAGCCAACCTTCATCTTTCCTGTCAGATAGAAATTTCTAGAGAGATGAAATTTTGCTTTCTTTGCAAATATCTAAACTTTGCAGGATGGTGTCTGTAGAAAATGAGAGACAGGGACAGCCAAAAGATATCATGGGAAGGAGAGGCTGGGAAATTTCTGGAAAAGCAGGGTAGGGATGGCCAGCCAAGGACCTACAGTAAGATGGAGAACAGTGATTCAGAGTTTTTATGGCATTCAGCTGTTGTCTTGTAATGCTGTAAAGAACAGAAAGAATGGAGCAAAGACTCATCCTGTAAAGACAGAATAGAAATGTAGAGATTGTATCCAAGTCTTCCTAATCTCAGTTTTTCTTAGCCAGCAGATCTGAGGTTTTATGTTTAAAAAATTATATTTTAAGAAAGCCTAGCTTTGTATTTTCTAGGTTCTCCTGACTTTTTGCATATGTTCAATTAACAGAAAACACTCTGGAAGACCCACCTGAATGCCTAGCCAATTTGGTATGTATTTTATCAACAGTGACAAAAGAAAAATATGAGGAGGAAATAATGGGAAAAAAAAAGATGGAATTAAATTTGGAAAATAATTTAGAAAAAAAAGATATGATGAAAAGGGAAATGGAACATATGGCAAGAGTAATACTAAAGTATCCTGGATTCTTTTTCTCACATCCTTTCTAAAAACTTACTTTTCCCTGAAAGGCTATACCTGGAATATTCATTGACATAACAATTGGTAAGGAATGATGGTTAACCATTCAACTCTAGAAAGCCACCACTACACTCATCCCATATTCACAGTTAGCCCAGTTATGTGGGAGGATGTGTGAGTATGATAAACATTATCTTCATTTGATATTTTAGAAAGTCGGTGCATTAAGGGCATGGCGGTAAACGCAATTATTTTTTAGTGGGAGGCAATTTTAAAAGTTAAAAAGAAGTAGCTATATTACTTTTCATTGCTCAGTTTTTGCTGTGTAAAATAGAACACAAACAAAGCTTCATTTCACGTTGCTTTCTGTTAAATGCTCAAATATTAAGCTAGCTAGTACCATAAAAATGTCCATAGGCAAATGAATAACATTAAAAGGCACTCTCATATACAGCAGATTATATGACCTAGGTTTTATGATCAGGGACTAACTCACAGCTTGAACAATAAAACTTCTCTGTAAGTCTACAGCAGACTTCAAATCCTAATTCCCCTTTGCTTTCTCAGTCATATTCTTTTTTTTTTCTTTTTTCCTTAACCTCCAAAATTGACACAAATAACTAAAATAACCCGAAGGCATTGCATCTTGGTCAAGCTACTTGGTTGGATTTGCTTGATGGTCTACCATTATTTGTCGCAATAGGACATAAGAACTTGAAGGACTCATGCCATTACATAGAAAAGAAGTCGCAAAAACACTGATAATAATTCTTTGTATGAGTTCTAACAAAGACATAGACTCTTACTTGTTAATGTCTGTTGTTTGCAATTTCCTCCAGATAGTGCTAATATTTCATAGGGTTCCTTCACAATTCTTTTATTCCTGTTTATACAAAGCATAACTACAGATGTATTTGGAATGTTAAAAACTTCAAAGGTAACTAAGCTGTATTAACTGAGCTATAAAGGAAATCAAAGAACTCAGAATCATCACTTTTTTACTGTTTTAATCTTTTCTACCTTATTGACACAATAAAGAGGACTTCATAAAAACCTGCTATCTGAACTGCTGCGGTGCTCTGAGCTATACATTAATCTTCAAAGCTGAAACATTTCGAGTTCTATTTCCAAGAATGACACTGTGCATTAGTAAATAAGTGATTCCGGTTCTGTAAACATTCTTATATAATATTTTTTATTTTTCTCCTCAAAATGACTAAGAAAGGTGGAAATATTTTTGTTAGTGATTTTTAACCCATGTTTCAAACTTCACCATCATCTGCAAATTGAGATTAAAAAAGGTAAAGATTGTCAGGTATTTACAGCCTTTTTAAAGTTTAAAACTGGAAATAGCTACAGTTCCACAAAAAAAAAATCACATCTCAGTTCAGCATATTTTAATAACTGTTACTTATAGTAAGTGCAATACATTGTTTGGTTATTACTAATGTAGATTCAGGCTTTCCTGATGGGAATATATATTGAAAACAACAACCAAAACATTGCAGGCTGAAGGAATAATTTATTGCAATTTTTTTAAAACAATAAATGTTTTCAGTTAGTACTTATTTCACTAGTAATTAAATATATTATGATTAAATATGAAGAAAAAAAAAATTAAAGGATCTTGCAGCAGAGAAAAGACAATAATAAATAAAGTAGCTTATAGGAGCATTCCAATACCTGAAGGGGACCTGCAAGAAAGCTGGGGAGGGACTGCTTACCAGGGCATGTAGCAACGGGTTTAAACTAGAGCAGGGTGGATTTAGGTTAGACTTTAGGAAGAAGATCTTTAATATGAGGGTAGTGAGACATAGGACCAAGTTGCCCAAAGAGGTGGTGGAAGCTCCATCCCTGGAGGCATTCAAGGTCAGGTTTGATGGGTCTCGGAGAAATCTGATCTAGTTTAAGATGTCCCTGCTCACTGCAGGGTAGTTGGACTATGTGACCTTTAAAGGTCAATTCCAACCCAACACATTCTATGATTCTAAACATCAGAATCTAGGAAAAGGATGCCATATTAATATTGGGCAAGAAAATAATGCAAAAAAAATAGATAGTAGAAAATTAGAGAATCACAGCAATTATGACAGATAAAAGATAGGAATGAAGACTCTGAAACTGTTAAATTTACAGAACACATACCCTGTAAATAAGATACTGCCATCACTAGAAACAGACCCAGAAACTTTCTATTAGCTCAATAGTGCATGTCTTCAGGAATTCTTAGACTTTTCATAGAATCGTAGAATCATAGAATGGCATAGGCTGGAAGGGACCTTAGAGATCATCTAGTCCAACGTCCCTGTCATGGGCAAGGATGCCTCTCAACTAGATCAGGCTACTCAAGGCTCCATCCAACTTGGCCTTGAACACCTCCAGGGATGGAGCAACCACAACATCTCTGGGCAATTTATTCCAAAGTCTTGCCGCCCTCGTACTGAAGAATTTTTTCCTAAGATCCAATCTAAATCTATTCTCCTTCAACTTAAACCCATTTCCTCTTGTCGTATCAGTGGACACTCTTGTAAAAAGTCCCTCCCCAGCCGTCTTGTAGGTTCCCTTCAGGTATAGGAAGGCAGCTATTATGTCCCCTCAAAGTCTTCTCTTTTCAAGACTGAACAATCCCAGCTCCTGCAGCCTGTCCTTGCAGCAGAGGTGCTCCAGCCCCTGGATCATCCTTGTGGCCCTCCTCTGAACACGCTCCAACAGATCTATGTCCCTCTTATGGTGGGGACACCAAAACTGGACGCAGTATTCAAGGTGGGGTCTCACAAGAGCGCCTCTCTTGACCTGCTGACCACGATTCTCTTGATACATCCCAGGATGCGGTTGGCCCTCTGGGCTGCATGAGCGCACTGACGGCTCATGTTGAGCTTCTCATCTATCAACACCTCTAAATTCTTCTCTTCAGGACTTCCAAGCAGCCATGGATTTTTAATAAAGTGACAACTATCTAACTTGTATTATCTTTGCTTTGTGCAATTACATGTTTGAGAATCTATTTTTATAATCACATGTAAATATTTTTGTAACTAGTAGGCAGCAACTACAGATGTTTTTTGTGGCATGAACTTTAGTCCTAGGAAAAACAGTGATATATAAAAGTACAAGATGATAACAGTATCCTTGAAAGTACAAACGCTGCATGATACAGAGGCGCTAGGGCTACAAATAGAAGTTAACAATCACTGCAGAAACGCAGCCTTGTGAGCAGGGTAAAACGTGGTTTACAAAGGAGAACAATTACAACATACACGTAAAATACCATGTGTAAAGAAAAAAAAAAAAAGACAGCCCACCTACCACAACTGGAAGTGATGGATTGTGAGTAAATAAAAGAAGAGCATAAACTTGGGAAATCAACTCAGTTAAACCTACAAGTGAGGGGGAAGAATCCCTTCCATCAATGACATACTTCTTCCAACAATTAATTCATAACACTGACAACTCGTGGTAACACCGCTTTGGAAAGAAGATGAGCACATGGACGGAGAAAGGGGTAGAAGATCAGTGTGTAAGTTTTACCTGTTTGTTTATTTATAATGAGCTGCAATTGTGTAACTGAACATATTATTCTAAGTGAACTAATAGTTTGTCCTTGAAGGGTTTTTGGTTGATATTTAAAAAATAATAAAATTGTGTTGTTTAGCTATTTGTTGTCTCTGCACATCAGCTGTATTTCTTTATCACACCAAAATTGTCCTAGTTATAGCACAAGAGACAGAAAGTTCTGTCTCTCCAGAGGGAACATCCAAGATGGATTTGATATATCTGGTATTACTCTCCTTGAGTCATCTGGCTGGAACAGACTTTGAAGAACTTTAGGTACAAGTGATGTTTTTTCTGTCCTACATGAATGCATTAAACAGCAAATCAGTAAAGCTCAGCAGATGGCCTGAGAATAGGGATTGTGATGAAATTCTGAAGATTTTTCTTGTTAGATACATTTCAACTGTTTTTGGAGTATGTTCTTCTGGGACCATGTCTGGCAAGATTCATAAGAACTTTAAAATGGGAAACACGAGAGAACACTGATAAAGGTAACTATAACTTCCATGTCTGACTATAATAGGGGATATAGAAATATAAGGTAAATGAGGATACATTAAAGGATAAAAGTATATTTACAGGTATGGTTATGTAAATAAGTACAGAGAGATTTGATATTAATGTGATTAACAATCAGATGACACACAGCAAAGAATTCAGCAAGAACATTAGCTGAGATCTGAAACAAGCAATTAATAAACTACTGGAATAACAAAATGGAGAGCTAATTAAATTTATTTTAATGCATGAGAACAAATGATTTAAGAATAGAAGAAACTTCATAACTGGGCTGTTATGGTAGGATAAGCTATCTCAAGTAACTTAACTAAAAGTATTCAGAAAAACATTTATGCTAAGGAAAAAACACCTAAGATGATATAAAGGTGGAGGACCTATGTAGCATAGATAACCTTGACTGGAATTATTCAAAGGAAAGACTGTATAAGAGATTTAATTGCTTGAATGTAGGGACCTGATGTAGGTGCCTGTTATGATACAGATAAAGTTAGATTTTAATACTAGTAAAGAGATGACATGAATGTCTTCTTCTTTAGTTATTCCGATTTGCATATAAGATTTCAAGACATTCTTCACAGGGAGAGTGCAGGGTAGCGATTGTGGTTATGTCCACACTGAAAAATCATTTTCTTCTTGTTTTGTGTCTATCCATCCCTATTATAATCTATATGCACATTCCCATTTTTTGGGGGGAAGTGAAAACAAATAGTCCCTGCTGAAACAAAAAGCATCCTGATACTCTCTTCAGTTCACACTAGGATTTTTCTGTAAAGGTAATATCAACAAGATAGTACCAGGTGTAGTTCTTCCTAATCTGTGCTCACCTACAGTTGTATTCTGTTACATCAACATCCCTTGTAAAAATCTCATTAGCTTGGTCTTATGCTAGGAAATGACCACTCTGACCACTTATACTGCAGTCTTCTCTTTATTTAATGCTCTTTGAACTTCAAATAAAAAAAAACTCCGCTTCACACAGACATGCAAATCAGTTGGGTCTCATCTTACAGGTCAAGTTCTACACATCTGTATATAGACAACTCGCTTCAAGGAAGATGAGGCCCCAAATCAGAGGCAGTACCTACAATGTCAGCTATACACTAAGTTGAAATGGGTGAAGTTGATTGAGATAAGCTTAGAAGACAATCCTTAAAGCAACATCTGGAAATCAAGTCTCATTCATGATTCCTTTGAATGTGATTCTGCTTCACAAGTGAAAGGTAGCAGACTTTCATCTTCAACGAAGGTTTGACAGAAAGCAGAATTTGCTTGTTGTTTTGCACACTCCCTAAAACTACTTACTACATTGAGATCTTTAGGTAAGATAGATGGGAATGCATGAATTTGGGGGAGTCTGTTGTAATTTTCTTAATATAGGTAAGACTGTGATGTTTTCAGATAATGTTGGTTCATAAACTGTGACTTGGCGATTTCAGGAAGTTATAGCTATATAAAATTATTGAGAACTTGCGTTTAACATTTCAGAGCCACATGCCACCTACATCTCACTCTGGGATCCTCACTGTGCTTATCATTCTGAACAATTTACAAAAGTATGCTGATGTAGATTTTAAAAAGGAAGAAAGAAATGAAATTAATTTGAAAGGATTCTATAACTACACAAATAAAAGAGAAAGAAACAGACATAAAACAGTTTTGCAGTGAGAATAAGGTTACATTTAGAATAGTCCAGACACAATGAAATAGTAATTGACTCCTTTGTCCCAGATTTATTTTTGAGCATAGTGGAATATAAATGGAACTGTGTGAAAGTTAATGAAAATGCATTTATGGGAATAGGTCAAAGAATTAAGTGAACTTAAATTGGGAGGTCAGATATTCTTCATCCTTAAACAATAAAGAAGCTGGAAATAGATCCTACAATAAAAGCTTAAAACATTTAACTTTTTTAGCCAACCAAAATTAAGACTGACAGAACATATGATTGCTTTCAATAAATAGTCGAGAACTTGAATATCAGGAAGGAAGGAGTGCTATTCAAGTTCAAGGACAAACTTGCCACAGTAACAAAAGGATTCCAGTTGACTGTGAATAATGTTGACCAGAAATAAGAAGAAGATTTATAATTCTAAAAGAGAAGAGGCCGCAGAGTAGTCCTTAACAACAGAGTTAAAAACAGAGCTAAACTGAATTCAGTTACCCCATGAAATAGATTTACAACTGTATGGCATGACTGACTGTAGACACTAAGCTCTCTTCCAGATATTTCCTTTCAATTCTTTGTACTATATTCCTAAATCCTAGATATTTGCAAACATAGATATATATGCTGATTTCAAATGTGTTACAGTTATAAAATATCTAAAGAATGTTTCCTGGTTTACTGTCAATCACTTTTTGACCCTACTTAAGACAGCGTTTAACTGATCTCACATATTTCAAGGTTTATTCCTTATTTTAGCAAGAATGCTTTCCTGTATTTAAGCTGTTGTATTTGACACTTGAAAAGCAGCTACTACATGAATGAGAAGCAGAAGTTATTGTTAGGTTTGTCCAAGCAAAGCAAATATATTTACTATCCTGGTCTGATTATCTGTAAATTTACAAGAATATTTGTGATCCTAGTTGGCACTATAATTCATAAAAGCAAAACTTTGCCTAAAGACATATTTAGGGAAACAGTGCCAACAGAATTTCACCTTGATATTTGTACAGGAATTTAAAATGCTCTCTGCACTCAGAAGTTATCTTTTTTTCCTTTTTTCTTTTCCTCACAAAATTAAGATGCCAGTTTTCTTGTGACTAGAATACTTGAATACACACCTATACTTTTCTTCTTTGAGATGTACTATGTGTCAGTGTGCACCAATTAGTAATACTAGATAATATCCCTATTAGCATTAACTATCTATTAGCATTAGCTATTTTTGTCCTCCCTACTGCTCCCCATCTTGAATGTTAGCCATGAAGAAACGGCATAGCTTGTTTCTTCCTTTCAGTTCCTCTTAAAGAATACAGCAAATTAGGTAGGACTTTGAGAGAGCTGGAAGGGAGTGCTGTAAACACCTCTGAGGTAATTGTCTATATGTTCACTCACACTGTGGATGCCTGAAGAGAGTAGCAACTAGCAATTACCTGGAGGAGGACCCTTACAGTTCTTAATTAAATAAAGACTGAAGGATGTCTCCCAAAGGCAGCATGATCGTTGGATGCTTCAGCAAGTGCATAATGCTTAGTAGAAGTATGAATGGAGCTCCAAGTAGCCTCTTTGCAAAGGTCAAGTGTGAGTTATTCCACAGAGAAGCCACTGTCACTGTTTAAAATGGTCAGATAAGCTGTTTGCTAGCAGTTTAACAGCAACCTGAGCAACCTGATCTAGTGGGAGATACCCCTGACCATGGCAGAGGGCTTGGAACTAGATGATCTTTAACGTGCCTTAAAACTGTGAAAATTCTACGATTCTATGATCCTATGATTCACTTACACTTTACAGTAACCAGAATGGTATTCTTTATAAAGACACTGACATCCCCTGAAATCTCAGTCTTGACACAAGCACATGGAGAGATCTTCTGAAGACTCTTCTGTCAGTGTAAACGGACAAGGACTGTTTATATTCTAATGTGTAGATAGCTACCTTCACTGAGGAGTCATAGGGCTTAAGGGAGACATGGCAGTCAGAAAATTGTTTCCAAAAGCCTTGGAAAACTGCTAAGGGTTGCTTTTTCCTTTTGGAAATGACACAATAGGAATTAGCCACAGGATCGTGTACCTCAGCTAGGTACCTTCCTCTAGAAACGGTAGCCACTGAAAAGGCTTTAGATAGATAAATAAGGAAGAGATCATTTCATTTAAGGTTACTAGCATCTGCTTGCACTTTTGAACTGAAAGATCCCATCAATACTGTACTGGAAAATGGGTCTTTAACTACAGACAAAACCTCGTAGACCCTTCACAAATTCCTCCTGGGGAATGAGAACATTGATTAATCTTCTACCTGCAGACATAAAGCCACAATGACTGCTAAATTGGCTGTGACACAAGAAAATTACAGGTCACACATCTTTAGTTTTGGGGACATAGCTAAGAACTGGAAAAATTGCTGAGACTGGGAAAGATAACATGTGAGGTTACCAACATAAAAATGCAAGTATCTAATTTGATAGGTAGATGTACATAACTTTTATTCTGTAGAGAATAGATAAACTCTAACTCAAAGCTGTCCAGTAGATTACTCTGAGACAAACTAAATTATCTTTTTGTCATGAAAAAGACCTCTTGAGAAGGGCAAGGCCAGGGTGACTGAGAGGAGATTTCTTCAAAAAAACCAAAAGGGTGTACAATTCTTGGCTACGATATAGAAAGCTCCCTAGCCAGAAGTTATAAACTGGGATTTTTAATGCAAATTAGACAATCACAAAAAAGAGGCTGAGATCTGGAATTTGATAGGCAGCAATAATGCATAGCTCCTCATCACACCTTCAAAATATTGCCACATTTCTGTCAACCTTGTCTCTTAGATGGGTTGTGCAAAGACAGGCCTGTAAGTAGCTCAGGGCATGGCTGTACCGCTGTGTTTTCACTGTCTATCTGGAAGAGATTTAGTGTGTAGAAGAACAAGGACCTGTGTGGATACGTGTATGGACTTCTTGAATTAAGACAGGAGCAAACTCAAGGATCTCAAGAGAAAGATTAAAAATTTATGGAATGAAGTTAATGTAAATGTATAAACTAAATAAGAGTCTTGCCCTTAGAACTGCTGATTTTTAGAGATCTGTGGCCACAGTCATAAGTACTTTGTCAGGAGAGCTCTCATCATTATGGACCGAGCTGTGATATCCAAAGCAGCATTATCCTACCCAGAAATTTTCAACTAAGGTAGGATCAAAAGCATTCTTGGGATTAAACCTGAAAAGAACCTATAATAGCAACATACACTATTTAGCAACAGCAATAACAATTGCTGATCCAAAATCAGGAGAGATTATAGTAATTTTCATTCACAAAAACTCTCTGTGTATTTGTAGTATACTTTGATAACACTGAAGGTCTAGGTCTAGAATGTCATATAACAGCAACTAAGAAGAAAGAGGATGGTATACTAAAATTTAAAATCTCTTCAAAAACTCTTTTCCTTTTTCATGAGAGTTCCATCTTCACTTTTTGACACATTAGTCAAACATATATTTACAGTCTGAGTATTTTTCCCTTTATTTTTTCTTTTTCAAAACTATTCTAAAATAGAATATAATTGTGTTTATGTTAGTATGAAAAACTTTGCTCTTCCCAGTCTTTTACAAAGGACTCTTGGGATAGTGCTCTACATCTCAAAATTCATTCCCAACATAAATAACCATCACAATACTACAATCTAATTGAAAAATTAACAAAATCCTCTTTAAAAAGGCACAGTGTTCAAAAATATACCTCTTTATTACTCCTAAAATAGCACGTAAACTTTTATTTTTGGACAACAAAATCAGCAAAACAGAGTTATCAAAACTCCTTGAGTTGATTTTGGTGATTTATATCCTCCAAGGATTCTTCATGAGAATAAATTCATAGATTGATTTCACTGCCATTTTTAGCTACTAGCCTTCCAGATACATCATCTGATCCTAGTTTCTTAATTTTCATTTGTACTTTTATTTCTCACTGTGAACTGAAAAAAGCTTAAGGCCTAACAGGTAACTTATTTCCCTTTTATATGATATGCTTCTCTCTAAAAATAACTATAAACAGAAGAAGCAGATATCATGCCATCTTTCACTGCGTGGTAGAACAGGAAATGCAATAGCAAATTAATTTTTCTTTCTGCACAGTAGGATGATTTCAGTGACTGCACTTTGAATGAGTGTACATTTCAGATCAGTACCATGCTTTCAATAAAAATTTCTGAATTGTTTCCGCTTAACGTACTTCTCACTGGAAATGGTCTTGGAATGCACACGCTCAATTCCTTATAAATGAAAATAAACTCGGGGAATGTACTGTTGAAATAAATCTCAGTGTGCCACAACCACTACAGCTGTTCAGTCCATAGGACTGAATGCTAAACCCCTTGAAATGAGCATAGTGTAGAATATCCCCTTTTCCATGTCAGCTGCCTCACTCTAGAGTTCTTCCCATTGCATGGCACTTCCTGCTACTGTAAAAGACATTGTCTCTTTTGTTCATCAGATAAAAAAAACAAAACAGTAATGCTTTTTCCTTTTCCTACAATGAGAAAACAAATTTGAGAGCATTAACAGCTCCCTGACACAGAGAAAATGGTAATACAAACTCTCACCTTTCATATAATCCTGGTGAATTAGAAGTTGTTTAATTATTGAATTTCTTAAATGGAGATAATGAATTATAAACATGGTCCAACAAAAATTATAAACACTCAGCTTACAAACACAGCATCATTCTCTAAGCTTTCTCATGTTTAAAGCTAAACAAATGCTTCAGTAATATATTAGATTAGAGTCTAAATTTTGAGAATTAGGATAGGTGTAACAGCTTCCATGTCTGGGCAATGAGAGATGCACTGTAGCAACAATGAATGAAAAAAACCTAGTCTTATTATCATAAACCAGAAAAATACTAACTTAATACAGGTTCACTACAAAATTTTATTTAAAAAAAGAATGAATAATGAATATTTGAAGAAAAAATCGTTAATGTACTTTGTCAAGGCTGAAGAGTTTTGTTTACTGCTTGTGTGCATATATAGAAGTAAGGAAATACAGCTATATTAACTCAACAGTGTAAATAACAACATTAAATCTATTGATTTTATAGTTGTTACACTTCAATGCATTCTTTTCCTGAATGGGTATTCATTAAAAGTGTATATTCAAGCTTCCATTTTCACCTGATCAGTCCATATATACTTCTAACATCTCAGAAACTGCCCACAACAACCCATTCTCCAAACATTCATGATCATTTTTGTCCTTGCCTTATAGCCTCAAGAGAAAAAATTCTTCCAGGAAAGGAAGGCAACAAGTTTTAAAAAAAAAATATATTAACTCTGCCTCTGGATGACAGAAATAGCATGCTGGAACTAGAACAGAAAAAACCCAACAACTTATCCTCACTGCTAGGTATACAATATTTTTAGGTCACACTGCTGGCACTGAGCAGTCAAGTTGACCATAGGCAGAATAAATGTTCTTAACTATTGACAGTAGTTATTGACATGAACTAATTCAAAATAATTTAATGATTCTTCTAATTTCAATAATATTTGCATTGTCCAGAACCTCCTTTTGCAAAACTCTGACAGAAATTTAGAAAGTTACTAGCAATACATATAACAAACACGAAACCTTTCAACTTCTACAGATTTTCATCAGTACACATAAGAAGCCTTTTTGTCTTTGTTTATATAATTTCTTTGTAACACTCCAAAACATAATGGCATACTGTGGAGACCAAAATGAATAACTTAATGTGAACAGAAAATGCCATCAAGGGGATCTTCTGCTAAATAACTGAAGTCACTTTATCTCACCAGGAAAGTTTAGAGGCTCTTTTGCATGGAAAGACATGCCCTGCTTGTTCAAAAGAGCCAAAAACAAACCTCTTACAAGAAAGTACTTATTTCTGCGTTAATTTGCTGGGGTTTTTCTAGGGAAACTATGATGAAGAGCAAAAACGTAAACCTTCAGGCTCTATGACAAATAAAAATATTGTGAGGAAAATGGTTTGCTACAGATAAGGAAGTTTCAGAGTGCTGTTGATTCAGAATTCACTTGCTTGGGTAAACTTGCCAAATGAATGCAATGTGAAACAAAATATTGCATTTGCTAAAATAAATACACATTAAAATGAATATAGCTATAGACAGCTGCAGTACATAGAGAAATAAATAGAGCTAAAACTGAAATAAATGTAAGACATTGAAAAAAGCCTGCATGTTTTACAGAACATGATAAAATGAACACTGCACCATTTAAAACTGATTGACAGGTAATGAACTATAAAATCTGTATTGAAATGGAAATGACAGAGAAAGAATAGCACAAGGCATCAATGTTATAGTCATAGAGCTGCAAGATGGGAAAATTTCTGAGACAACAGCTCACAGAAATTAAGTAAATTAAAGACTGATGAAAAATCTATGTGTTCTGATTGAACAAACCAGTTGCTGAGAGACAGAACAGCACTGCAATTTAACATGACTGTAAACAGATTCTCCTACTTACATCAAATTTCCTGTGCACTTATAAGAGACACCAGTAAACCAAAATGCATTCTTTCACATCTGACCTTTCATTGATTGTAACAACTTATGTTACCCATGTTATTAGTTTACTATCCAAGTTTCAATATGATAAGTTCTTAATAAGCAAACATCAGGACAAATTTGCTTCGCATCTGTTTTGAATTCCTTTATAAACAAATCTCCCAGTCTATTTGTAAAACAAGGTTCAGATAATAATATTCACTTGCAACATTTTCTAGGGCTTGGGTTTAGTTAATAGGATGACCTGCACAGAACAGCTTTCAATATTTGTAGTTTTCATTCAACGGACTGTAATCCATAGCTTGAAGATTTTAGCTGGTCTGCAGAGTACAATCAATTTCAAACTGTTTTCAAATAAACACTGTGATAAGAACTCATGAAAATCATGATAAACTTTGATACTTAAAAGTGATCTATACTAAAAAGTTTGAAGATTGCTGCTCAAAATCATTCATTCTATCACAACTGTCTGCATTAGATCAAAAATGAGCCACTTTTTTTGTTTGTTTGTTTTTTTCCAGACAGGAGAAATATCTCCTTGGGAGACAACTTATCTTCAGGAAAAACAAAATACAAACTGCTATGATTTTAGGGGTATTCTCAAAAGATCCCACCTGTATGAAAGTTGATTTTTATGTGATGTAAATTATTATATCTTAATAAATACCTCTACAGACAGCCAATAAGTAAATACTAATTTCCCTGAAATTTTAGCACCAAACGTTAAGAATATGAATTATAAGTCTAGGTATTGTATAGAGGGTTTTGATTTGGATATTTTTGCAAATTCAATCACTATCAGCCAGGAAGTGCTACCAGATTGCATGATCTTAATCTTTGTATGAGTAGGTCACTAAATTTTGCCCTGCATTTTGTTTGTTCAGACATATTTTCAAAAAGTATTTTAATCATGGTTTAAGGTAATCGGTAGATATCCACTGTATTTTCCTGGATGTACTACAGAGTTCCCAGGCTTTTTCTCTGTTTAAGAGTAATCCCTTAAATATGTCATAAATTAAGGCAACAAAATAGGTGCTCTACACCTTCTGGGAGTAGTCTAAAGAACTAAAGAACTTCAACCTACTAATCCTCAAGATACTTTTTAGAAATACAATCTCACTGAATGTGTGCCCCTTGTACCTTGCTACCTCTGTTACATGATTTTAATGTTGTGTCCTTCAAATTAACGTAGAAGTAATGTTTAAATATCAAAGACCATGATATTCCTTCAATAGACACTCCAGATAAATTCTGAAGATATCGAATTTCTGATTTTCCTGATCTTTCTTCAGCAGCACAATATATGAATGAAATGAGAAAGAATAAACTGCCCTCATCATTAATCTCCTTTCCTGATCTCATTTTATTATCTTTTTTCCTCTATGATTTAATTTTATATTTATTTGTTGTCATGATCCATTCAACATTGTTGCATTTTACCTCACGCCCAGAGCATTTCCACATTACCATTTGTCCTGTATACATGTAATAGTTCTGATGTTAAGTTTATTATAGTGATTTTATGCAAGTTTAAATTTCAAATCAATCTCTATTTGCTTATTTTTTTTCAGATAAGTAGTTATTTTCAATAACAAATAATTCAAATAAGAAAAAAATCCTAATATTTTTTATAATAGGTGTTTTGGTGCTAGCCATCTTGATTTTTCCCTCGGGAATTTTAACATATTTTAATTCAGATTATCAAAAGGGAAGTATATTTTCTTGGAGAATAAAAGGACATGACTTCAAGAATGCTGAGAATGAATAAAATCCATCTTCCTGTCACTATCCAATGGATTATTTTTAACTACCTACAGTTTCTTCTAGTTGGTAATAGCCTGCAAATACACACATCAAATAAATCACTGAATAAGAAGGAATAAAATGGAACAGATCTATTAAAAAATGTATAGTGAAATGTGTTTGCTTCTCCAGTGTGCTGAAATGAAATGGGACTAGTTTTACTACATTGTTGTATTGAAATGCTAAACACAAGACTGTAGGTAATTTAAAAAATAACTGAATAATGCACAGAGAATATAAAGCCAGGAGGCCTGCATAGATTAACAAGGCAAAATCAAGCACAATGGACAAATTCAACCACAAAAAGTAAGCCTATAGAGGGTGGAAGCAAAGACAGGTGGTCTGGGAGGAATACAGACAAATTGTCTGAGCAGCCAGGGATCAGGTTAGGAAAGCCAAAGTACTGACAGAATTAAACCTGGCCAGGGTTACACTGCAAAAGTGTAACAAGAAAAGCTTCTAGAGGTATATTTCTGATAAAACAAAGAGTAAGGATAATGTGGATCCTCTCTGGAAGCAAATGGGAGACCTGGTTATATATGGCATGGAGAAGGCTGAGGTATTCAATATTATTTTTACCTCAGTCTTCATTGGCAAGTGCTCCAGACACTGCCCAAGTCATCAAAGGCAAAGTCAGAGACTGGGAGAATGAAGAATGGGCCAGGTTCAAGTACATCTGAGGATTCTGAGGGTGTACATGCCTTATGAGGAGCAGCTGAGGGAACTAGAGTTGTTTAGCTTGAAGAAAAGGAGGCTCAGGGGACACCTTACCTAAAACTATCAGAAAGAATGTTGTAGCGAGGTGGGGCTTGGTCTCTTCTCCCATGTGTACCATGAGAGGACAGGAGGAACTGGCCTCAAGTAACACCAGGAGAGATTTAGATAGGATATTAGGAAAAAAATTCTTTATTAAAAGGGTTGTCAAACATTTGAATATTTGCCCAGGGAATTGTCTGAGTCACCATCCCTGGAGGTGTTTAAAAGACATGTAGATGTGGTGTTTAGTGATATACTTTAGTGGAGGACTTTGTCTGCTAGAGTAACACTTGGAATCAATGACCACATAGATCTTTTCCAACTTAAACAATCCAATTATTCTAAGACCATGGGACCTGATGAGGTGCACCCATAGATCTTAAGGAAACTGGCTGATGAAGTGGCCAAGGCACTATCCATCAAATCTGAGAAGTAGTGGCAGTCCAGTGAAGATCCTGCTGACTGGAAAAGAGGAGACATATCCCTCATTTTTAAAAAGGGAAAAGAGGAAGACCTGGACAACTACAGGCCAGTCAGCTTTACCTCTGTACTGAGAAAGATCCCAGAGAAAGATCCTCCTGGAAACTATGCTAGGGCACTTGCAAAGTAAGGAGGTGACCGAGGACCGCCAACGTGACTTCACTAAGGGTAAATCGTGCCTGACAAATTTGGTGGCCTTTTATGATGCGGTTACAAAACTAGTGGATAAGAGAAGACCAACTGACATAATCTACCTGGACTTGTGCAAAACATTTGGCACTGTCCACACAACATCCTGGTCTCTATAATTGGATAGATGTGGATTTGACAGATGGACTACTTGGTGGATAAGGAATTGGCTAGATGGTCGCACTCCAAGTATTGTGGTCAACAACTTGGTGTCCAAGTGGAGTGATGTTCGACAGGGGTCGGTATTGGGAACATCTCAGTTTACCGCATGGATAGTGGAATTGAGTTCACCCTCAGGGAGTTTGTTCATGATACCAAAGTATGTGGTGCAATTGACACATGCTGGAAGGAAGGGACACTGAAAGATGCTGGAAGCAAAGAGACCTTGACACACTTGAAAAGTGGGCCCATGCCAGCCTCATGAAGTTCTACAAGGCTGAGTGCAAGGTCCTGTACCTGAGTCGGGGCAGTCTCAATCATAAATACAGGTTGGACAACAAGTGGATTAAGAGAACCCTGCAGAAAAGTGCTTGGGGGTGTTGAAAGACAAAAGATTGAATACAAGCCAGCAATGTTCTTGCAGCCCAGAAAACCAACTGTATCTTGGACTGCATCAAGAGAAGTGCGGCCAGAAGGTGAAGGGAGGTGAATCTGCCTCTCTGCTCTGCTTGCGTGAGACCCCACTTGGAGTCTTGTGTTCACCTATGGGGCCTTCAGCGTAAGAAGGACATGGACCTGTTGGAGTGAGTCCAGAGGAGGGTCATGAAGATGATCACATGAAAATGATCAGAGGGCTGGAGCACCTTCCCTACAAGGACAAGCTGAGAGAGTTGGGGCTGTTAATCCTGGAGAAAAGAAGACTCTGGGGAGACTTTATAGGAGCCTTCCCATACTTAAAGGGGGCCTGAAAGAAAGACAGGAAGGGACTCTTTGTCAGGGAACGTGGTGCTAGGATGAAGTGGCAGAGTCTCAAATTGAATGAGGGTGCATTTAGATTAGATATTAGGAAGAAATACTTTACTATGAGGGTGATGAGACACTGTAACAGGTTGCCCAGAAAAGTAGTGAAAGCCCCCTCCCCAGAAATGCTCAAGGCATAAGGCTTTGAGCAACCTAGTCTAGAGGAAATATCTTTACCCATGCAGAGGGATTGGAACAAGATGATCTTCCAACCCAAACCATTCTGTGACATTGTAAGAGACTGTGTTTAAAAATGTCTGTCTCAACTTTGCTGGAATTGCCCGTGAAAAAAAGACGAAAAGTAGTGAAAGCCCCCTCCCCAGAAATGCTCAAGGCATAAGGCTTTGAGCAACCTAGTCTAGAGGAAATATCTTTACCCATGCAGAGGGATTGGAACAAGATGATCTTCCAACCCAAACCATTCTGTGACATTGTAAGAGACTGTGTTTAAAAATGTCTGTCTCAACTTTGCTGGAATTGCCCGTGAAAAAAAGACTGTTGAAATTGCCTGCAAAGAAACTTCAAGGCTGCTGTTTGCAAGCCTGGACCACTGATAAGTTCCAAACAACAACTTCAGAGCCCAGCCCAGATAAGCCACAGGACTTAACTTGACTACTGATACAACTTAAGGGCCCAGCCCAGATAAGCCACAGGGCTTGAAGTCCTGAACAACAACTTCTGGACCTGATACAGTGGCTGTCTTGCAAGCCCACTGGTCTGCAAGCCCACCAGGTGTAACTGCTGATAGGGTGGCTGCCCTGCAAGGCAAAAACAGGCTCTCCAGACACCTACGCATGCTCCACTGATGGAGGCGACGCTGGGGGGTGAAGATCGCTCCTGACGACCCTCATACGCATATGCTAACCAGGCGGAGAATGGGCAAAGAGGCTCTTGGAACACTATATAATGCCACCATGAACAACTATTCTTTGGAGATCTTCCCCACCGAATCGTAACAGGCGGACCTGCGAGACGTCACTGGATCTGTGGTGGTAGCTATACTTCTTCCTATCTTGAACTTCTACTGCTTTGCTTTTCCTTTTCCTTATCTTTCTTTCCTATCGCTCTCCAGTGGTTGTTAGTCAATAAAGGGTTTTACTTTTGTGACATCTGACACCGTTTGTGTCTTAATTTCACCTTTGCAATCAAAACGAATCACCTTGACTCTAACCCCAATCAGGTATAAGCGGGTCAAGACAGACATGATTTTCTGAATATTTGCAGATCTATATTGACAGATCTCTGTCTTCAAAACACTCTTCAAAATAACCACAGAATCATAGAAGCCATTTGATTGGAAGGGATCTTTAAAGGTCATCTAATCCAACTCCCCTGCAGTGAGCAGGGACCTTTAACTAGATCATGCTGCTCAGAGACCCATCAAGCCTGACCTTGAATGCCTCCAGGGATGGAGCCTCAGTGGTGGGCAACTTGTTCAAGTGTTTCACCATCTTCATTGTAAAGAACTTCTTCCTGATAGCTAGTCTTAATTTGTCCTGCTCTAGTTTAAAACCATTGCCTCTCATCCTGTCACTACATGCCCTTGTAAGCAGTCTCTCCCCAGTGTACCTGTAGGCCCCCTTCAGGTGCTCGAAGGCCACTATAAGATCTCCTCGGAGACTTCTCCAGGCTGAACAACCCCAACTCTCTCAGTCAAATAAATAAAAGCATCTTATTGTTAAAATAGTTGTTTAGCTCAGTCGGTTAGAGCACCGTGCTGATAACACCAAGGTCGAGGGATTGATCCCTGTTTGGTCCCCATGTGTTAGTTGAGAGGCTTCCCTGCCCATGACAGGGAGGTTGGATTAAACTATCTCTAAGGTCCCTTCCAGCCTAAGTCATTCTATGATTCTATGAAAACATCCAGATAGGTACATTCCATCATTTATTGATGTCACATCATTTATTAATGTGAAAAGTAAATCCTTGATGCTTCTGTGTAACAAAAGCTTCACTGTTAGATCATCATGGCTAGGATTTGCGAATGAAGATATGGGAAGGGCTCTACCCACACTTGCTACAAGCATGCTGATGGCTAAAAAGGCCGATGAGGTATAGGCAAGTCCAGTTGCAAAAGGCACAGCGGAAAGTCTCCTTAGGTGGTATTGGATTGGTGAGGCACGGTTCTTTTGTGTTGTCTTTTCTCCTCGAGACTAATTCCACGTGCATTCTCAAAGGAGGCAGCAGCATTATCTATGGTGTGTCTCCAAGTCTCCCAGTTGGAGGCCAGTGTGGACCACTGATGGTAGTCAATATGGCCAAAACTGCGTCCTCAGCAGCATGGCCTCAATACTGATAACCCCTGCCTGTTCAAGGGCAATAACATTAGTCACATAGTCAGTCCAGTGGATGTTTAGGATAGTACTGAGGCAGCACTGATGGAAGCTTTCAAGGAGTCGCAGGTGGTGGCGGTAGACGACCCATGATTCAGACCCATATAAAAGAGGAGAGAGTACG
>NW_009728015.1:0-8727 GCF_000703405.1 Apaloderma vittatum | reverse complement strand
TGCAGAGGTGCTTCTGTGTGAGCAACGAGGGTGGCATCATCAGCAGAAAGCAGCTCATGGACAAGGTGATTTAGGGTCTTATTGTGGGCCTTCAGTCGCCTTAGGTTGAATAGGTTACCATCGGTAGAATAGTGGATGTGGAATGTCGTTATCTTCATCGAGGTCTGCCGTGACCCCTTGGAGCACCACGCTGAAGAAGACTGTGAATAGAGTTGGTGCGAGAACGCGACCTTGTTTCACATCATTGGTTATTGAGAAGGGCTCAGAGAGTGCTTCTCCATATCTGACTTGGCCGCGCTGGTCCTCGTGTAACAGGATAATTGTTTTGAGGAACTTGGGAGGACATCCTGATCGTTCCAAGATCTGCCCCAGGCCTTTTCTACTCACAGTGTCAAAAGCTTTGGTGAGGTCAATGAAAGTTTCATAAAGTCCTTTGTTCTCCCTACACTTCTCTTGCAGTTGTCTGAAAACAAAAACCATGTCTGTGGTACTCCTGTTGGCTCTGAAACTACACTGGCTTTCAAGTACAATATCTTCTGAGATAGCTGGTACTAGTCTGCTCAAAAGTATTCTTGCAAGGATTTTACCAGGAATAGAGAGCAAAGCAATGCCTCAGTAATTTGAACAGTCTGATTTTTCTCCTTTCTTCTTGTGCAGGGCGATGACGACTGCATCACAGAGATCTGGTGCTAGTTCGCCTTTTTCCCAGCAACACACAATGAGCCCATGAAATTTAGCATGGAGTGCTTGGCCTCCATGCTTCCAGACTTCAGGTGGGATTCCATCAATCCCAGCTGCCTTGCCAGTTTTCACCTGCTGTTTGATCTTGAGAGTCTCTCCAATAGTAGGGGTTATATCCAATTCGTTTTTCACCAGTTGTTGTGTAATATGTCGAATTGCTGAGCCTTGAACTACATAGTTGACACTGAAGAGAGTCTGGAAATGTTCAGACCATTGATTCAGGATGGAGGCTTTATCTGTGAGAAACATTTGGCCCTCTACGCTTACCAGCTGGCTTTGAACGTGGTGTGTGGGTCCGTACACTGCTTTCAGAGCCTCATAGAATCCTCTGTGTTCACCTGAATCAGCACATAGCTGAGTCTTTTCTGCTAGGTTGATCCATCACTTGTTCTAGATGTCTCGAAGTTTCTGTGGATCTTACTGCATGCAAGACGAAAGGCTACTTTTCTTACATGGCAAGATGGATGAGTGAGGTGTGCTTGGTGAGCATTTCTCTTCTCTGTCAACAATTTTTGTATCTCTTGATTGTTTTCATCATACCAGTCTGTTTTTTCTTGGAGGAGAACCCTAAAGATTCTACAGAAGACTGGAGGATGTTATTTTTAATATGTTGCCAAAGCGCTTCAGAAGAGAGATCTATGAGATGGTCTTCAAGTCTAGTTTGAAGGTTTACCTGGAAGCTGTTTCTCACTGTAGCTGTTTGAAGATTGTTAACGTGGAGTCTCCTCCTTGGAATGCCTTCCCTCTTAGGTTTGGGCTTAGAGTGGAGGTTAAGTCTGCATCACACAAGGCATGTGGTCTAGAGTGGTCTTACACTCTAGACCAGGCATCACTTGGGGGTGAAGAACATCATGAATATTGCTCTGGTGCACTAAGACGTAGTCAGTGAGGTGCTAGTTAGATACAATTCTAAGAATACTGTCAAGAAATGTCAAATTTTGAGGTAATAATTTTTTGTTTCAGTGACACAATATGTTAAACCTGTCTGTACAATGACTTTGTTCATGAGTAGGTAACTTTGTCATGGAAAAAATGCACCTGGTTTATAAGAGAGATTTATAACCCATAATTTAAGGAAATTTGTAATATTTACAATATTTCTAATGGAAAAAGAAACAGGTTGAAGAACACAGAAAGAACAAAAAAAACCAAATTGGTACATAAGTGATACGAAAGATATCTAAGCAAAACATTTTGCACGGATTGAATTGGAGCTACATGGAAACTGAGGTTTTTTTTTTCTTTAAGTAAGCTTTTTAAAATATAATAGGAAAAAAGCATGTCTTGTCTGTTCACTCATCTTAATGAAGAAAATAATATATAATGTTAAGATGAACCTAAAATTCTAATTATTTAGTCTTTTCGGTAAGCAACTGAAAAAAGGAAGCCATGATTTCCTATTGTTACAATATCAGTCATAAACTACAAGAAAAGTAGGTAAGCGGCCTCACTTAGACAGCAGGAGATGTAGCAGATGTGGGAAAATGGTACTTTGTATATTCTTAATTTTGCATGGTTTTTAAATAACGGCCTCCGGGATTAATATTTTCTCATAGTTAATGACCATCTTGCTTTAGGGGCAAATTCCTCTACACAGTCATTAACTGTCAAGAAATGCTGACCCCACAGGTCATTCTTACTGAAGTGCTGTATAATGCATATAATAGTTATGTAAATGCTGAGTAAATGCACTACAATAAATATTTAAATGAGGTGCTTAGGAAAAGCTTACGCGTTATTCTTGAACAAATGCTTTAGCTGGGTGTGGAAGATGGGCAAAAGGAGCATCTCTGAACAGTTGCACACAAGGGCAACTGAGTCTAAGTGTTTTTATTCTCTGATAAAAGGATTTGAGACTAAGGTTTAGTTTTAGCAAAGATGAGGGATACTGAGACAGTCTCAGTTTGGAACCGTGCCCTCTCTGGTGACTGGCTGCAGTGGGAGGAATTATGCATTGCACTGCAAAATAAACAGGATCCACTGCCAAATGTTCTCACTGTGTCACAGAGGCACATACCCAGAACCAGAGCATCTATTTTTCTCACCCTCCTTAGATTTGGATGGGTAGTTCAGGTACCTCCCTTAGGAGCACAATCAGTATTGTCTCTAGTGAAAGTTATATGTCTCCAAAGAGCATCCTCAAATTTTAAGCACTAAACCTTCTCAAGTTTGCCAGTCAGACATATTGATCGAAGGGAAGTTTTCCCTCCTGAATTTAGACACCTGATAAAAGATTGCTATCAAATGCATCTCTCTGAATTCAGAGCACTGGGTCCTCTTCTGTGGATAGATATATAACCGGGCAGCTATCACTCTTTTTAAAATGCTGATGGCCACAGAGTCTGCTTTTGCATAATAATAGATACTAAGATAGAGAACACATCTAGGAAGTGAGTAGTCAGGGATCATTTCCTCCCTAAATCTGAGAGGAATTCAGCTTGCCTTACCCACTTCTCAAGTGAACCAAAAAAAGCCCACTTCTGTTGTGAGTTCTTTTGTTAAATTGCTAAAACCAACAGGGACAGTAAACACCACTGCTAATTATACAGCTTCAAGTCTATTATATATTCTCAGCTAAAGTAGAATATACATGCTGAAGGCTAACAGTTTTGTATATATAATAATGATGACGCATTGAATTGATAATAAGAACTGAATGAATTTATCAAAAGGATTAACCATTTACAAGTAGTGTGTCATTAGTGAATGAACTTAGTTCATTTACAAATGTGTAGTTTAAAATTTGTTTATCCGTCTTCTAAGAGTCCTATTTCTTAAGTAATATATATATGCTGCTACACTACGAATATGTATATAAGAAATGCTTAATATCAAAGTAAAATAGGAAGAAGATTTAGGGAGATTTACTGTGGGGTAGCCATCACAAAGGACACTGCATTTACAAGAAATGGTCATTGCCGGAAAGGGTCTCAAAGATGACAAGTATAATTAAAATCTGATTTGAAATTCCTCTAAGAATGTATTTGGTATGACAAGTGAATCCTATTAGGCATTGTGCCTTCAAAACAGAAGACAGAGAAAAATTAGTGGTAGTTAATTGCCAGAATAAAAGATTTTTGTTGTTGTTTTGCTTATTTTCCAGAGACTTTATTCTGTGACAGTTTTTCAGACAAAAATCCAAACTGTCTGATGTGTAGTACACCCTTTGAACTATGACAGGAAGCAAGAACTAAGTCCAAGACTAATGTTTAGGATATACTTGAATGTTTTGGACTAGAGTACACAGACCACAGATCAAACTGTCAGAAAATAAAAATGGAAAAGAACTAATCAACCAGTATATTGTATTCGATACATGGCACAGAAGTACATTCTCACAGTGACTGTATGTATACACCCAGGCATTCAAAACTAGAGACTTTTTACACTTTCAAACCTCCTTTTTTGCATTTAATAGAGCTATGTAGGGCAGAACATACACATGCCCTTTTAGATCTGACTCAGAGAACTACTGTGCTGCCACATGCTTTAAAGTGTCTTTGAAAACAAACAAAAAAATAGTAGAAAGTTTTCTGTATGGTTATATATATAAGACCTATAGATATCAAATAATTTTTTCTATACTCAAGTGATACACATATTACAAGCAGTAACCCCATAGAATTCATGATTTGCTGAATGTAGATGTCTAAGATCTTCAAATATAAGAAAAAGGGACAAGTTTACCAAAATGTTTGTTATCTCTGAATGCCATTGTGCAGTGTAGTCACATTTTTGATAGTTCTATTTCTTGTAACTGGTTAGAATTTCAGGGAACTATTGTAAGAAGCTGTTTCATACCCAATACTCTGAGACAGGGAAGTTCTGCTATCACATGAAAAGTGCTAACACAGCCCAGCATGCAGTTCAAGAGCTCTTGCATGGAGAAATTTCTGCTGTGGAATTTAAATATCAAAACTGTAAGTTTAAGAATCTTTAGGACCACTCCTTGCAATCTTGTTGCAGAGTGCAGGTGCATAAAGGCACCTTAGGGACTAAATTATACTTTTTTTTAAAAAAAAATGCTTTCTTGTTTTAGATGGGATTTGAAAACCTTCATAAGTATCTAATCTCTTTTCTTGTTAGAAATTACTTAGGGCAAGAACAACACTTGCCTACATAAGTACAGAAGTATGCAGATTGGTAGAGGCCCAACATAAGGCTTAGCAACCATCCCAAGTGTCTGTATCAAGGATCCAGGTGATGAGGTTTCTTTAATAGAAAGTTCTGATGGTTAATGTTCAAGTTCTGAATATCTACGCTCTGACAGATAGGACAGACGCAATCTCAAATGGATGTATGTAACCACGTAGTGTACCTGGAGTGTTGCTATTATTGCGCAGTACATAAGCTGTAGAATACCGACAGGGAGTCTGAGCCTTTCTGGAGACCAAAAATTTTCATCCATTAATCCCCCAGTGTGGCTTTCCTATTGGAAAAATGAATTAGTTTGAGTGTAGGAGATTACTAGAAGGAAAACAGAGTAAAGGCTGATAAGAAACACAGCACTGAAAGGGAATTCAGATTTTTGAACTGGACGAATGTTTTCCCAGAGAGAACATCATCTGAAGCCATGTCTGTAAATTTCAGAGCCTGACCTCAGACATCATGAAGATGTATGCTACCAAATGTCCTGTGAGAGCTCAATAGGGTTTTATGGGAGTGGCAGGAGAGTCTCCAGACAGGAAAGAAAGATGTTGTGCATATGCATGCATACCTCACACTCCAGTACGTGATATCATATTAGATATACAAAAAGTCTGTGTATAAAGAATGATGGTACACAACTGGTCTTCAGGCCTCCAGTAATTTTTTCTTGTATAACTTACATAGTAGTTTAAAAGTTCTACTTAATATACTTATTTGCTTCACAACATTAACTTGGTTTTATTCATTTAGGGAATGTTGTGTTCTAACACATACTTGTTAAAGCAAGGATTTTCATACATCTGGTTGTATCAGTTATACTTGTTTATTGTATAGTTTCTTGTACTTTTTTAAACATACTCTTAGAGGACTAGTATAAAATCATTTGAAATTATGATTCCTGTCTGGTGTTGTTTTTAAATTAAGAATAACACCTGAAAAGAGAGTTGGTTCGATGGGACCAGGCCAACTGCATGCAATTCAATAGAGCCAAGTGTAGGGTCCTGCATTTTGGTCACGGCAACCCCATGCAACGCTACAGGCTTGGGGAAGGGTGACTGGAAGGCTGTACGGCGGAAAAGGACCTGGGCGTTCTAACTGACAGCCAAGTGAATATGAGCCAGTAGTGTGCCCAGGTGGCCAAGAAGGCCAACGGCATCCTGACTTGTATTAGAAATTTTGTGACCAGCAGAAGAAGGGAGGTGATTGTCCCTCTGTACTCAGCACTGGTGAGGCCACACCTTGAGTATTGTGTTCAGTTTTGGGCACCTCGGTATAGGAGAGATATTGAGGTGTTGGAGGTGTTGAGTGCAGAAGAGGGCAACAAAGCTGGTGAAGGGCCTGGAGAACAGACCTTATGAGGAGCAATTGAGGGAGCTAGGTCTGTTCAGTTTAACGAAGAGGAGGCTGAGGGGGGATCTCATCATGCTCTACAATTACTTGAAAGGACATTGTAGAGAGGTTGGTGCTGGTCTCTTCTTACAGGTATTTAGGGACAGAACCGGGGGGAATGGTTGCAAGTTGCAACAGAGCAAGTTTAGGCTGGTCATTAAGAAGAAATTCTTCACAGAAAGAGTGGTCAGACACTGGAATAGACTGCCTAGGGAGGTGGTTGAGTCGCCATCCCTAGGCGTGTTTAAGTGTTGCTTAGGTGTGGTGTCGGGTGATATGGTTTAGGGGTGAGCTTCTAGTGTAGGGTCAACGGTTGGTCTCGATCCCAAGGGTCGTTTCCAACCCAAATTGTTCTATGATTCTATGATTCTATGATTCTCTTTTCTTTTCTGTAAGTAAAAAGCAGGGGTTTCTGAACAGAAACATGAATGCCAGAATTCAGAAAAAAAGATATTTCTATTACAAAAAAATATGTATGCTGTGCACATGCTCACGTCTGCCCAAAGCCATAGGATGACAGGCTGAGTTAAAATTGACCTATTTAGCTATAGCCAAAAACCCAGCAAGAATATCACTCTTTTTCCAAAGTAAAACTCCTTGAGGAAAAGATGATATGGGTTCCTCTATATGAAACATTCAGTTATTCTTTAATATTCTTAGCTCCCTGTAGAAGTTATCACAGCAATATTTTACCTAATCTTTCTTTTCATTTTCCTTGGGAAAATATATTGGAGTTATGTAATCATTATCCATCTGCCAATATGAAAACAATAATCAAGAGCACTTAGAAGTAATGTAAATCCACAAAAATATAAAAAAAAATGTACTATAGAACTGAACAACTAAGCAAAACCTATTATATTTCCTAGATTTGTTTACAAGATAATAAACCTTAGTCAGGAGAACTAGAAGAATTGATCTCATTGTTCTTTGTGCCCCCAAGTATCTAATAAGAAGAGATGGCATTTTATGGGAGAAATCTTGAAATTTTGCCTTAGATGATATTACTCTGTAACAAAAGATGAAAAAGTTGAATCATATATTTGGAGAAAAAAATATTTTTTTTTTTCAGAAATAGTAGTAACATTAGTGAATATAATAAAATAGATGACTAGCTGTCCAGTGCTCTTTTATCCAGCCTGAAAAAATAATCTCAGGTTTGATATGGATTGTTAAAGCTTTTAAAGAATAATTTTATTACAGAAATTTTTAAACAAAATAGTGATATTTATGAGATAGCACTAGCTTCGTTCAAATTCTCAATAAACACATCTTAAACATGAAAAATGATACTGTGTGATGAAATATTTTTACACTATGCAGAAAATTTTTTAATCAATCATCATAAATGCACCATCACAATCAAATAATTGAGATGTTAATTTTAAGCATGAAGACTAACAATGACGAATTTTAACAATCATCTGCATATTTCTCTCAGAGTTTTAGCACAGTGCTAAATCCTTGTAACATGTAAAACATTATAGAGAATCACAGAATCATATTGTAGAATGGTTTGGGTTGCAAGATATCTTAAAGATCATCTAGTTTCAAATCCCCTGCCATGGGCAGAGGTATCTTCCACTAGACCAGATTACTCAAAGTCTCATCCAACCTGGTGTTGAACGCATCCAGGGAGGGGGTTTCCGTAACTTTTCTAGCCAAACTATTATAGTCCCTCAACACCCTCACAACAAAGAATTTCTTCCTAATATCTAATCTAAATCTACCGTCTTTCAGTATGAAACTGTTGCCTCTCATTCTATCACTACACTCCCTGATAAAGAATTCCTTCCCTTCTTTTCTGTATGCCTCTTTTAAACACCGGAAGCCTGACACAAGATCTCCCTGGAACCTACTTTTGTCTGGGCTGAACAGCCACAACTCTCTCAGACTGTCCTCATGGGGGGGGGTTGCTCAAGACCCCGATCATTACTGTGGCCCTCCTCTGGACTCACTCCAACAGGTCCATTTGGTTTTTTTTGCTGGAGGCCCCCGAGCTGAATGCAGTACTCTAAGAGGGAGAATCACTTTCCTATACCTGCTGGTCACTTGAGATGCAGCCCAGGACTTGGGTGACTTTCTGGGCTGCAAGAGCACATTGCTGGCTTATATTCAGTTTTTCAGTAACCCCAAGTTCTTCTCTTCAGGGCTGCTTTCAATCCTCTCATTGCCTAGACTGTATTTGTGCTTGAGATTGCCCCAAACCCAGATCCAGAACCTTCCACTCAGCCTTGTTGAACTTCATGAGGTTGGCACACATCTACTTCTCAAGCCTGTCAAATTCTCTCTGGATGGCATCCCTTCCTTCCAGCATGTCAATCTCACCACACAGCTTGGTATCATCAGTAAGTTTTCTGAGGTTGCACTAAATCCCACTATCCATGTTGCTGACAAAGATGTTGTGGTGGTTTAGGCCTGGCCAGAGGCCAGGAGCTCACCAAAGCT
>NW_009728014.1:0-1293 GCF_000703405.1 Apaloderma vittatum | reverse complement strand
GGCATTAAGCACCTCATCTTTTTCCATATCGCTGGTCGCTGCTCTTCCCTCCGCATCCAACAAAGGGTGGATATTCTCCCAAAACAGTGGAAATTTCATGGTGTGGGAAGGATTGCAAGATGTGGACCAACTTAGACTGGTGCAGTAGAGAAATATAGTGGTGCTCTGGGTGTACTTTCCCTCCACAGTGTTTAGGGTTAGCCATGAGTGTCACTCACACTAAAATCCCCTTTGTGACTAAAATACAATCAGCCTGCTGGATTTGGAAAAATCAAAGGACTTAAGAAAGTAGAGAGTAACCCAGTGCAGGACTAAGCATTCATTGTATAAGTCTATGTTATCAGGTACTGCACAACAATCCCTAAACACCTCTTGCCAGAAGCAACCTCGAGAAATGTCCCTCTCCCCGGGCATCTTGGCAGAATGTCTAAGTGTAAAAAGATGACACAGAGGCATAGATTTGGATGCAGAAGAAATTCAATGAGTCAAAAAAGGGGAATGAGTTCATTCAAAGTGGAGGTCTCCAGTGACAGAAAGGAGTTTGTCTCACAAAACCACGGAAGACATCCTAACAGGTGTCCATGTGCCTGTTCCATAAAGGAAGCAGGGCCAACAGGTCCCCACTAGACTAACTTGGTGGGGCTCACAGCCCAGAGGAGCACAAGAGAAAAAGGACACAAGAGCAAAATGAGAGTGGAAGAGAGGAAAGGCAGGCATGGGCTGTGCCTTCGGACAGCCCAGATTGGCACCATGCCTTTAAAAAGGGAGCTAGGGTTGCTCAGCAACTCTGAAAGTGAAAAGATTATGCTCCACTCCCCATCCAGTACCATCTTGTCGGTTCCTGGGGGCCTTCCCTAGGTCCAGCAGCAAGCAGCAGCTTTAGCAGGGGAGGCACCTCCTGCCACAGTTGAGGCCGCTGATGCCGGAGAATTGGTTGGACTCTCCCTCCGAGCTCAGGATGCTGCCAACGGCAGCAGAGGTGGAGTTGCCCACAGCGGTGTTCTGTGGGAAGGAGCTGAGGATGGGTCCGGGCAGGGTCACCACCACGGGAGAAGGCTGGATGACGACTCTGGAGTCCTGGCACTGCTGGACACAGGGCTCATTGCAGCTGTTGGCCAGTGGGGTTGGGCCGCAGGGCCGACAGGGCAGGCACGAGTTGTAGCAGGACATGTCTTGGGGCTTGAGGTGCACCTGGGAGAGAGGGCAGAAAGAAGCAGATAAGAAGGGTCACCTCACTATGACAGAAAAAAAGCCAAACACTAGAGACAAGAGCTGCAAAATCTTTAAGGGAGG
>NW_009728013.1:27670-35683 GCF_000703405.1 Apaloderma vittatum | reverse complement strand
GCTGATCTTTCGCAGATGCTGAGAAGCTAGGAAGTGCAATTATGGGGAAATTGCACTAAGGCAAACAAGTACATGCCAAGTTCTGCCATTCTCCATTACCCACCTGAGCCCCTTGATTGTGGCAGACATTGCGCCATCTGTATGTGTTTTGTCAGAGGGGAAAGAAAATAATCCCAGGAGTGATGCCTGAAAATTGGGGAGCGGGAGAAGACAGGAAGGCTCCCAGAAGGAGCAGGTACCCAAGAGCCACTGCAAAGCTGGGGTGGTGGTATCCAAGAGCCATGCTAGCTCAGGAGCTGTGAGTAGCTGAGACCTTTCCCATAGCGACCCCGGAGAGGGTGACCTTGGTGCTGCCACATGGTGGTTCCTGTTGTGTTTGGCCATCAGGGATTTCTCCAAATCCTTGAACTCTGGTCTTTCTGAGCGTTGCGGTGTGAAGCTCAGTTCTCATGAGAACAAGCTTTCTGGGCACTCAGAGATGTCAGATACTTCCAGCTCCTGCCTGGGCCAGAAATAACTTGCGATATGCTTTTCTCAGGATATTCGGGAAATGCTATTTCCTAACCCAGCTGGATCTCACTGTTCCTGAGGTACCAAAATGTAAAACCAGAAGAAAACAAATGAGCAAATAAGGCAGGAGGGCAGCGAAATGAAGAAGTTACCCACGCTCATTGCACCTCAGAGAGAACTCAGTTTTGTTTTCAGCTGAACCCTGGGTTAAGATGCTGTCCTTCTCTGAACCAAAACAGCGCAGCAGTTTCCAGTGGTGTGCCCCACGCTTCAGAGGCAGGATAACTTGTAAGTCAGGCTGCAAAACTGCTGCTCTGCTCCTCGCCCTGCTGCACTTTTCCTGGGTGATCTCGTTCAAACCATCCGTTGCAGATCCTTGGTTTAGGAAGGAAGCATGCAGCACCTCCTGCTCTGCAGTGCTGGAAAATTATTGTGTACCATCTAGAATTTTCAGGGCAAAACCCCTTCTTGAGAGAGGGTGGGTTCTCCTCCTCCCCTCCCCCCCAGAGGCTGTGGAGCAGGAGGAGTGTGGCAGCAGGGAGACCCCCGGCTGCCTGCTCACCCACTGCTCCAACGCTGCTCTGCCCTCCGCGATGGGGTCCGCGTGGGGGCATCTGTCTAAGCGCTGTCATGGGCATCCTCCCTTATTGAGGCTGCCTTATCGGCCTCTGCTCACAGCCTGCTCACAGGGGCTCTTGCCCGTGGGCAAGGATGACAACAGGGGTGGAGAAAACACAAGCTCTGCCTGAAAACACAAGCTTTAGCTTTGTCTCTGTGCTTACATGCTGGCTTTTCACAAGTATTCTGGCAAATGCATTTGCTCGCAGGAATGTTGGCAGAATCAGTAGCATTTAGAGATTACCCAGGGCTGGACCCAGCTGTGTTGTGAGCTGGGGAGGTGCTGAGCTGGGGGAAAAGATGCTGTGTAGCCCATGTGTCATATGCCTTGAAACGTTCGGGTGGTGCATGTGGAGTAGAGGGCAGGGTGGGAGACCAGCCCCTCCCTTCCCCCAGTCGCTGCATAAATCCACTCATCACATGGACAGAAAGTGAATTCTGGATCCGCGAGCACCAGAAATCACAAGAGCAGAGTGCTGGAGCGCTGCACTCACCGGGTGGGGACACAGGAGCAACTCAGACACCCTTGTGGGACAGGAGAGCAACTCGGCAGCATCCGCTCCCAGAGGAACACCACATCCAGAGTCCAGAAGGGGTCACACCGAAGGCATCCCACTCCAGCTGCGTGTGAAAGGAAGACTTTGGCACATAAGTCATTCCTTTCTGATGAAAACCCTGGTAAAATGGACAATTTAGGTTTTGGCATTCCCAAGAGAGGCACGGCAGTGCTTAAGGGTCGTGGCTGTGGAGGAAGCACCCCATCTCTGTATTCTTCTGGGAATGAGAATAATGCGGGAAAGAAAACTCACCTCTTGTTTGAGAATGAGACTTTTACACCCACCTTGGGACGGTGCCAACCTAAACACCGGTATTGCAAGAGTCTAAAGCTGGGCAAGGGAATTCACTCTCAACATTCCACAGTCACCACTCGGCTGGGCTGTGCCCTGGTATCTCACATGAGCATGACGAGAGCTGCCTGGCGATCGGGGCTCTAGGAGGGGATCTTTCACCCTGAGTTCTTGCAGACTGCAGCTTCTTGATATGGTGCTTGGTAAGAAGCTGGGTTAAAAAGGAGGGAAATAGGAGGATAATGCACTGGCCATAAGGAATGGTGCTGGTTTAATGTCTCCTTTACTGCTTCCAAAGGAGCATGAGAGAATGCTCTGATTTACTACAGCAAGGGCTAAATAACATTGTGGTTTCTAATAGCTGTTTAGAAAGGAGATTCCTCCTCAGAGGGGCGCTTTCTCTGAGCAGCGAAGCCACTTTCTTCTGCTTGCTATGCTCAGCCAGAGCATGGACATGCCGTTGTACAAAAATATGGACTAGTCTGTGGGTGCTGGGTGGCTGGCTTCGACCGCTGCAGGGCTGTGATAGTTTTTACTGGAGCAGAGAAATGACAGCTCCCTCCAGCACCTCCTTGTCTCTGAAGGTTTACCTTTTCCTAATTCCACTCATGTGTGAAGTACGTCACATTGCTGGGCGTTCCTGTGGCAAGTGGGGCGTGTTTCTGCCACGGAGGAGGTTTTAGAGCAGTCAGTCATGGCTGTGCTTGCCCAGAGGGACCAAAGCTTGGCAATACAAGATGTTATCCATCCTCAGTCGTGCCAGGAGTTGCCTTGTGGACAGGAGGTGGGAGATGATGTGCCCTACTCACTACTGCTTTCTTCACGGTCCATCAAAGGCTGGACAAGCATAGACAATAGGACCACATATGTTTAAGTGTAGATCAAAAACTACCTGTGATCAAGTCCTTTGTGATCAAGCTGGAGAGAGTTTGTTAAGCTGATTTTTGCATAGCCCATAAATGTAGAGAACAAACCTCTAGTACCAAAAGACATTTTTTTCCTGAAACCTGATGCCAAGGGAAAGGGAAGAGAAAAAAGCAAGTAGAAATGTAACTTCCTCCCTCCAGTCTAAAAATTGCACTGGCAAGCTACAGTTGGAAAGACGCAGCAACGGATGTGACTGTTCTTTTGCTTTCCCATAAATTTAGCATCACTGTCCTAATTCAGGAGTTTACAAGCAGTTCCCTCATTTGCATCAGATCTCAATATAGCACCTCATGCTTCTTTCTATCCCTGACTGCATTCCTTCAGACTCTCTTCCACCTCCCTCACCCTCCTCCAGCCATCCTAAAGTCCTTCACCTGGCAGGCTAACATGAGGAAAATCTTTATGGCCTTTACAGGTGTTTCTTCATGCAAGTTGGCATGTAGAAAGAGTGAGGAGATCCGGCCAGGAGCGTGACCAGCATGCCGTCCACGGAGCACCAGGAAATGCATCATGAACCACTGGCATCACCAGTCCAAGGACCCAGTCCTGGCCACAGGTGAATTTAGGAGTTAGCAGGTAAAAGACTCCTTGCTGTTAGTTTTAGTTTTAGAGAGGAGTACAGACCATACAGACCCTTGGCTGAAGGCCTCAAGGATGACATCCGACACGACCAGACTGGTTGGATTTGATTCCTCTTGAACCCAAAAACCTCTGTAGCACAGGTTCCCAGGCCATTGTGGCTGTGACCATGTGCCGGGAGCCCTTAACACATGGGGCTGTGTCCTGCGACCAACGGGGGGTTGCTGGGGGCTCCGAACTGCAGGAGCAGGAGGAAGAGGATCACCATGGGATGCTGGGACCAACCCTGCTGCCTTGTTCTGGATCTTGTGTTGCTCCCGGGCCAGGCCAGGCCAGCTGCCATCTTCATGGAACAATGGGAGCACCAAGGACAATGTCATCTCCTGTCTGGAAGCTGCTCCTCAAGATCTGCCTCCTTGGCAATACGGGGGCTGTTGTGGTTTCCAGAAAAATGGACATTTTCATACAGGGCTTGTGGGGCCAGATGACCACTGAGATTACTTCTGTCTCTCTGAAATGTCAACACATTCTGGTTGCGTCTTCTTTCAAGACACACACAGCTTTCTGGGTTTTTTTGTGATGTTGTTGGGATTTTTGAGGGAAGACTTTCTAAAAACAGATTAGAATTCAGTCTTCACATAACAGGGGGTTTGAAAGAGCTTCAGCTGCACAGAGCACAGTTCCCATCCTCACCTCTCATCCCATGAGCATTCCACTGACTGTGTCGAGAAATCAAATCTGGGTTGTCCAGTCCTGGAGCTCCTGCTAAATTCACTTGGAAGACCCACCAGCGCTGGCACAGCTGCACTCAGATGTGTCCGGCTGTCCTCAGGACCGTGTCACACTGCATCAGATCGCCCTGCGCATGGTGACTGGCACCTGATGGTATTGACAGGCCCTCTCGCTTCTGCCAAGCTGTCCACAAAAGTAACACTTGTTTCTCTCTAATTCTAACAAGACAGGCAGAAAATATTTCTTTTCCGTTCTCTCTGACACCACCAGAGGCTTCAGAGCCTTTGGTGTTTCTTAAAAAGAGGATTGGGGTAGGGGGGACATGCTGTGTATGGAAAACTGGAGGTAGGGGTAGTTTCATCTTCTCCTAGGACTGTGGGAAACTTCAGGGCTGAGCCCACAAAAAGTCTTTTTTTCTCTGAAGTGCTGAGTATCACGTTGACAGAGCTGCAAATCTGTGGGGAAATCTGGCTTTGGATCCAGCTGTGGGCCTGAGTGTGCAAGACCTGGGCTCATCTCGGTCCCAGATAGGTCCTTCCACTGTTTGCAGTCCCCTTGAGCAGTGTGCAGTGGAACTCCTGCTGTCCCCTGCAATGCCTCCTCCGTTCCTTGGCTTCCGTGCAAAATTTGCCTCTAGCGCATCAGTTACAGGAGCCTGGGAAGGCTTTCGTAGCCAGATAAGACAGAGGAATTGGCCCAGGCAGCAGGGAGAGAAAGAAGCCAAGGTTTATAGATGAGATGTCAACTAGGATGTTAAATCAAAGGAGTGAACTTATTTGAGAAGGTAAGCATCACAGTCATCACCAAGCGGGGTTGAATTCCGCAGTCCTTGTAAAAGAAAGAGGTGTTTTCAGCTCTTGCTACAGAAAGGAAAGGGGTAGGAGCTCCACGTCACGGTTTAGGATTTGAAGGCTCAGTCTAAATCTACTCCTAATTGATATAAGCCTTCTGAGGTTGAAGCATCGTTATATTTCTGGGAGATGACAGGCTGCAGCCTCTTGCTTTATTTTCCGTGTGCTTCTCAGGGCTTCTCAGTACGTGTTTTGTTATCCCCTGAGCGTGCTCTTGCCCTGCATTTATCAATGTCATTGCAACCTTGAAGCCGCTAGGGCTGTCCTTGGCAGCAGAAAGAGAGGGGAAGTGGAGCTGCCGTTTGCTCCCGCTAAGTCCAGAGCCGTGGTCGGTGGTGTGAGAGGCACAGCCAGAACGAGCTGGGGGCTGAGACTGGGGTGGGCGTAGAACGGGGAAGAGGCACGGAATCCCACCGCCATCGCCGCCTGTTCCCCAGCTCACAGGGTTGTGTCAGTGTCAGTACTAATTAAGTTTTTTCCAAGGGCAGTTTGAGCTTTGATTACCAGCTGACAGGTATGCGCAATCCCCCTTCTCGGGTCTGGAGCTCCCTGCAAACCATCAAACTGTCTTCAGTCAGCTTTGGACCAGAGGAGTTTTGCCAGAGGCATCCTGCATCTGTTGCATCATATACAGTACATTAAAACCATCTTTATTGCTCTTTGTAAAGGAACCACAGTTGTTAGAGAGTCCTGAAGGCTCAGCCCTCGTGTACTTCCTTGCCCGTGCCGTTATTTGCCCATGTTGCCCCCCGTTGCTTTGAGACATGGTAGTACATAAGGCAGCTAATCATTTAAAGCTATATTCACACTTCCTCTTGGAGAGCAATAGCAGCAGATACATAAAAACACGCCGGATCGAGGAGGGGTGGGGGTGGCGATCCGGGCCCATCTGTAATTTATCCAGTGGGAAACGCAGGGGGAATGTCTTTGTTCATTTGTCTTATTCAAACATGCCTATCGCAGCCTCTTGATGTCTGAGCGATGATCGAGGCGGAGGGGGGAGGAAGAAATTAGAGAGGAACAAATTGATGACAGCCATCGGGTCCCCCCTCTAGGGGCACCGTCCCCTCGGAGAAGGGCTACGGAGCAAGGGCTCGCGGCGGGGTTTGGGCTTCACACCCTCGGGTGTGACAGGAGGGAGGCATGAGCGACTTCTTGGGAAACATGGCTGCTCCGGTTGCACGCTTCGTTGTTTGCAAAGTGTATGAAGTGTTCCTGGACACGCCAGCTGTCGCCTTTAACGCACGGTGTCATGTTTGGATGCTCTAAAACCAGAGTGGTTCCAGGCAGAAGGCTATGCATTAACAGCTACAAATTCAAAGAATCATAGAATCATAGAATCATAGAATCACGGAACAATTCAGGTTGGAAAAGACCCTTTGGATCATCGAGTCCAACCATTGACCCTACACTACAAGTTCACCTCTAAACCATATCACCCAACACCACCTCTAAGCGACACTTGAAATTGAAACATTCCAGCGTTTTATTCCAGGGGAAACTTATGAAGACCACCTTTTCACTTCCACTCAGGATAACATCTCAGTTTCAAGAGTGAAAATTTCTCACAAAGTGGAATTTTAGCTTTCCTTCATCCGGGGCTGCCAGAAGCAGTTTGCAAGCCCCTTTATTTACACAAGTTATGAAAGCAGAAAGGTCACTTCTCTGTGTATCTCTTGAGCTTTAATAAAAACAATAAGAACCATATACACCACTGGAAGAGCCGTAAAACTTTGACAGACAGGCAGCATTTCGCTCTCAAGCCTGGTCTCATGCCAAGCTTTAATGTGAAAGCATGAGAAAGGCAAGAAGGAATGGCATTATTAGGTATTTCCTGCATGGTCTGAAATCTCAGCATCTCCCCAAACTATGAAAGTAAGCAGACCACTCTTACTGTCCGAGACGAATAAAATGCTGAAGGGAAACAAAAAAATGCCACCTCACAAGTCAGGCCGCTGAAATTCTATCTATCCTTAAATTTGTATTTTCAACATAGCAGAATCTTAAAATATTCACTTATCTTGGCAGTTCCAATTAAACGTGGCTTTTAATCAGAAGCCATTCCAGTTATTTGAAACAGGAAAGAAACTAAGCTCAGATTTTAGCCATTTTGAAGGAGAAGAAAACAGAAGATTTTTCCTGACCATATTTGATGGGTAGGCAGAACAAATCACAAAACGGTGCTTCTAGGAGCTCCTATGGTCACACGAGTCTTAGAAACAGGCTGCTCTGATACCACAGAAATATTCTTTAGATTTCCTTTTTGACCTATACCCACCGTTTGAATTGACACCATGTAGAAAGCAGCAGCTTGGTTGAGATGAAAGCAGGTTCAGAAGTTTTTCTGCACAATGAGTATTTTATTTCTTTTGATTTGGCCTGAGGCTCCCTTAGGGAGAGAATTTTGCTCCATATTCCTAATATCTCCTTCTTCTCCTTGAGCAGTAAAATCAGCTTAGGAGCCACCTTCCAGAGCCTGCATGTCGTATTCTAGCATATGAGGTCCAGAACGACATTCGAGAATCTCCAAAGACCAGTGGCATTTGCATGCAGAGGGAGAATTGATTCAGGAACTGACTCCACCTCCATTGTACAGTTTTCACGAGCTTAATTTTACTGACTTTCTTGTGGTTATCCCTGATTTATGACAATAGGAGATTAAAACGAGTGTCGGGGAGGAGGGCTTCCCGCTGAAATCCCCGGAGAGACCAGCTCTTGCATTATTTCACATCAGAGTAAATGATTCTTTTGGACAAAAAGAAAACCCATGAAAGAGATAAATATTCACCCAAATGCTAAGACAGATGGGTTCCTTTAGAGCTTCCCTACTAATCAAATACATCAATGCCCCCTTCAGTAATGTGACAGGAGATTTAACGGGGGATGTATTTCATGGGGATCGGGGGAGAGGGTCCAGGACCAGCCCCCCCGGGGATGTATTCTGTACG
>NW_009728013.1:0-27660 GCF_000703405.1 Apaloderma vittatum | reverse complement strand
CCTGACGTGTCCTGCCACCGCTCCATAGACAGACCAGGAGAACGTGAGCAGCCACTGCAGAAAGACCGAGTTAGCAGGAGAGAAGCTGTCAGGAGTCAGACATTTGTGGTTAAGACACACGGAGGGTGGAAAGCTGGTACGTGCCGTTTACAGAGATGCTTTATTTCGGAGAACAAATAGGAAAAAAGGAAATAAATAAAAAAAAAAGGCACGTTGGGCCTTTGCAGAAAAAGCCAGAACAAGTGAACAGACCTTGGCAGTGAAGATCCCCCCCCAAAACGAACAATGGAAAGTAACAAATGCCTCTGGGCACTCTTAAGAATTAAAAATAACAGCTAGCAGAGCCCAACCTGGCACTCTCCTGGCTTTTGGCAGAAGCCTGGGTCTTCTTCCAAACCTCTGCAGCATCCTTCAGGCTCCCTGGCTTCACCGAGGTCCTGGTTGCCCTCAGGGCTGGCGGTTCGGTACAAAGGGGCCGTCGTGTGACAGGCACCGAGATGCTGCGGCCGACAGACTGTCTGTCATCTGGATCTGCTTTGCTCAGGAAAACCACTTAGTTTACAAATATTTGTATTTAAATACTTCTCTGGCCACTTAATTCAAGCCTGTGCTGCAAGAGGGAAAAAAAAAGAAAGAAAAAAAAAGGAAACCTTCTTTATAGAAAAGCAAAACACAAAGCTGAGGCGAAGGGAACTGCTCATTTGCTAATGCCACATTTTCCACAATGGAAATAAATGTCTCTCTTCATGTTTGACAGTAATCTGTGGTCCCAAAATAAACAGGGCTCCTCTTAATTTTGCTTCGGGGTGTTTCCCATCTATCAAAGACCATCACAGCCAGCCGCAGTGGAGGTGCAGCACGCTTAACTTTGTGCTCCTCGCTTCAACCCCGGAGGATCCCTGGGGAAAAGGGTTAAAATCTTCTGTTGGCTGCCGGGACAGACGCGGGGGTACCTGTTGCCCTCCTGCTCATCAGTGGAAAGTCAAGACCAGACTAATTTTGCCTCTTGTACTGAGACATTGATCTGCAGAAACAGCCAAATCATGCCACTTTTGAGGGGGCTGTTTTTGCGTGAATCATAATTCCATGTTTAATGAAATACCTGCACCTGGAATCCTTCATATAGAGACTAATGCGGGGAAAATCCAAAGGGAATGCTGAGTCTGAGCAGCTCCAGTACAACCTGGCAGTCAATGCAGTTGGGATAGCCCAGCCCTTCTCCGGCAGCACAGCTTGAGAGGAGCTCTGAGATCTCACTGAAGAGTTCAAAAGAGGCTTTTACCTTGCTTAGTACTCGGTTTTACCTTCACAGGCACGAGTGCGGATTTCCCAGCTTTTGTCCAGTTTTAAGCATTACAGACTGTGGATGCAATGCAAGGGAAGGCAGAATCAGCACAAAGTGGAGCATTGTTTTCTGGTTACGGCAGACCCAAGGCTTGGGAGACATGAGCCTCCTGCCTTTAGTCAGAAAACATGTTTAGGCATCCCGTAACCCTAAGAATCTCCTCAGCACGCAAACTGCAACCTGTGTCTCTCTTGAGTTGTGGTTGTGTACTAGAAAAAGCAGCAAGCTTCGGATAGAAGCAAAGTCCTCTGAAAGAGCAATATAGGTTGTAACACCACATGATCTAGATCTGGATGAGTTATTCTCTCAGCTTACCCTTCTAGTAAGTACATTATTTACTTACCAAACATCTTGTGACGAGGAATTCCAAGGCTGGATGAAGAAGTGTCTCTTAGTGTTCCGAGCGGGCCACTTGCTGGGTTTTTTTCTAAGTCTCTTCCGTTTTTTCTAGAATACCAGACTTGCTGACTAAGCCAGGCCTTTGTCTTGCGTTGCCTCAGGCTTCTCTTTACAGGCAATGGAGGATAAAACGTTTCATAGCTGGGACTAGCTGACTCCTGGCGTGGGAAGCCAGAGGACCCTAACTTACTAGATACACACACTTTACTGGCCTACACACATTACAATTTTGCTTTTCCTCATTGTTGGTTTTCTCAGTCTGAATTAAAAGTCATTTTGATGGGGAAGTAAATGCACAACGTGAAGAAGTTAAAAAATTGCCATCTCTGGCTTTCTTTTGAAAAGTAGTGATGAGATCTATTTGGTGAAAGGACTGCAACTCCCTGTAATGGTACTTTTCAAGACTGATATTTGCCTGTGGTCAAAGCTCAGCTTTTGCCAGACAAGCTGTCAGGGGATACACAGCAGGCAGAAGGAAATAATCACGTTGTCCCAGAGGGATCCTAAACACATGGAGGCTCAGACAAGGAGACCGAGTTTGGGGAATAATGACTGGGAGAATGCTGGCAGGGAAGGGGATGCAGACATCTGCACCATGTGGCTAACAGACCAGAGATAACTCAGGTCCAGAAAAGAGCAAAAAGCTCACTATAAAGCTTAAAATTAAACCTATGAAGGCAGCGGAAGGATTCCACTCTCAGGCTCTCTGGGGATCTTTTCAAGAGAACACTCAAGACGTTTCCAAAGTTTGGGCCACTCTTTCATGTCTGGTGTAAAAATAAAGCCACCCAGCCCTTTCAGAAAGCCCAGGGAAAAGCAGTCCAAAGAGCTGGCGTCTATTCCCCAAATGCATCAGGACTGTGTCAGCTGGAAAGAAACCTTGTGCCTTCTAAGAAGGGGAAACCTCCTCTAAGACTCTGGTTTTGTGACGGTCTCACGCTGTTGGACTTGACCTTCTAGCATCAGCGAGAGTCGGAGAAAATGATCAGCTTCCCAAAGGCTCAGTGCTTCCTTTCTCTGACAGAAAGAAGAAACCATCAAAGGCAAAAACGATCTTTGAATCAAAAAAGGGAGAGACCTGCAGATAAGCCACCATCGCGGAACTGTGGTTACAGCCCAATGGAAAACATGGGTGGGGTTTTTTTTAACTTCGAAACTGCAAAAATTTTCTCTGAATTACTTTTAACACCAAAAACATTCCTCTCTTTCTGGTTTATGTGTATGTCATTGCCTTACCTCATGGGAGCTGCAGTGAGAGTTCTTCGTGCCCATGCTCAACGCTGCGGATGAGACGCTGGGATAAGACTACAGATCCCATGATGCCCATAGAGCAACATGTGATGCTGAGTGACTGAAGAGTCACTTAAGATCGCTGGCTGAAGTTCCTGTTGAAGGTCTTCTTCAAACAAAATACCTTATTTTTGGCTGAAACCCCCAAATTTCATTTTTGGGGACATTTTCCTTTCTAAAGAAAGTTTGAAAGTGTCTGAAAAATGATAACTCATATCTGTTAGGAAATAAATTAATAAAAGGAAGAGAGGAATACTTAGAAATGCAGAAGCCCTTCTGCAGGCAAGGACACGTTTTCCGCACCAAAAAAAATAAAATCACTTCAGAAAATATTTCCCAATTGGAGCAATGTTATATTTTGACAGTTCTAATTATGATGGCCTGCAGCCTTTGACTTTCCCTTCATGGAGCGTTTGCTGTTAATGCAGAACGGATTTAGGGACTGGGATCCCTAACAGCAGCTGCCTCTTATTAAGTCTTGTTTCCGGCAGTAGGAGAAGGAGGTAAATGACCAGGTAGCTCCGGCCAGGCAGGAGGAAGACCCTCAATCCATGGCCAGAGTGCGGAGGAGAACGATAACTCAGCTCAAAGGGAAACAAGAATATGGATTTTTGTCTTGGTTTTTCCAAAGTCCAATGGATACAAATGACCTGGCCTTTATCGGGGTGACTGTCCTCTTTGCAAGTCGGGTTTGACCTGAGCTCTGCCACCGACTGATGACTGGGAGCACTCTGGCCTCGAGCTCTGTCATGGTGATCCCTCTCTGATAAGCTAGTTGCTGGCAGCTCAGGAGAAGGAGGTTTCCATACCCTCCTGGGCTGAAGCATTTCAGACTTTAATGACTCAGGTCTGTGGAACAGAAGCAATAAAGATGTGGGAGAGAAGGAGGGGAAGCAAACTCTCTCTCAAAGGTACCAAAGTGTGTAACACCTCATAAAGCAGTGGGAACTGGAGCTCGGAAAGTTATTGGAATCAAGACTTTCATCTCCTGTCAATAAAGCGTTATCAGCACCGAGCCCAATTTTCGGCTCTTAATTCCAGATGTGCACATTGGAACTTCGTGCCTCTTCTCATGTTGAAACCTGCAGCTAAGTTCAGGCCCTGGAGCAGAGGGAAGGCAAATCAGAAAACAGGCAAGTTCCTTCCACTCATGTCCAAATCCAGGAGTGTTAGAGTATGCGCAAGATTTAATCCTGGGTTCCAGTCAGGAGGAAAGGCTGTGACCTTGCAAGGTTCCCTTGATGAAACTGAAGTACGCTGCTGAAATAGTAGGACAGGCCACAAGCTGTAGCTTCTCTGAGGTCTAGAAAAAGAGGAACCATTCAATTTCCTGAATAATCTGAAGCCTTTGACTTGGAAAAATTATTTGGACAAAGGCATCTGGCTACATCTGTTCTCCAAAGGGATCATAGTACGGACAGAACTGAAAGCATACATTTACCCAAAATTGTGCTGTAGTCCAGAAGAGATGGAGATAATAACTTCCAGCCTTTACTCATCCCTATTGCCTGCTGGTGGAAATACGACTATGCCAGCTAGAAGTGTGTCCCACCCTTCCCTGCCAGTCTCAGCCTGCAGCTCAGTCTCAAGAAGCCAGATGTCACAAACCTGAAGGAGTGAGTTGAAAGCTTTATACCATAACAAGGTGAATATCGCCACCACCAGAGTACAGGTGAGGATCACAGGGCTGAGAATGGTCTGGTTCTGTTCAGTGGGGGTGCTGGAGGTAAAATCTAACCCCTGTTGCCTTTGAAAGCAGGCAATTGACTTACCTGCCTAACTTTATTCACCAGTACTTGACCACGTTGTTCCATGAGGGTTAGCAGAGAGGTCCTCTCATGATAGCAAGAAGGGAACCTCATCTGCTCATCTCCTGCTTTACTTTAGAGAGAAGATGTCAAGAGATGTGCAAGGAAGGTGGAAGTCACACGATGGTTGAGTTCATCGACAAAAACAAGAGTGCACAACCTGGTTCTCTGCACTGGGCAATTACAAATGTCCCCATTGCTTGTGCCTTAGGAGACCTCAGGACACCTTTTGGTTCTCCAAAGATATTTCTGTACTAAATCCATGGTAAATTCCCTGGGAATACAAAAGGAAAAAGGCAAAGAGAGACGGGGTAAGGGGGGTAAGGGAAGAGAAAAGGACAGAGAAAACCCTCCTGTGAGTCGCAGTAAGTCTTCATGTTCAAAGTGAAAGCGATGGAAACACTATAAACATTTTATGGTGCAGCTTCATTTGTTTAGGCTTCCCTACCGAGCATTAAATTTAACAGCACTTTAAAGAGTGCTTGATAGTTTTGTAAAGCCCTGCACTAAACACACCCACGCACACGCCCGTGTGCACGCACACATATGCGCACAGCTTCAGCAACCTCTGCATCGCAGAGTGGCCCAGTATATTCTAGCCTTACACCGTGAACTTCACCCAAAGCATAAGAGATCACTTTGCCAGGAGAGAAGCCTCTGGTGCCGAGAAGGGGAGAGGAGTGGAGGCAGAGAGCTCAGAAGGTGACAAACAACGCCCAACAGTGCCTGCTTCAGTCCTGTCCCCAGGTGGTTTCGAGAGAGCTAGGTCCCATCGGTGAAAGAGCCAGTTGGGTGCGTGGTGTCCACAGGAGATGTTTGTCTTCTCCAGAGGAGTTGTCACCAGGTGGTGGGATGTGCCTTGTTGCCAGCTTTCCCCACATTTGTGCTGGTTTTCAGGGTGGAAGATGCAGTTGCACAGCAAAGGTCCAGGTGCACAGAGGGCACCAAGCGGGGAATGACTCCGTCAACAGGCAATCGGATGGATGAACAGAACATCTGGGCACCAAGAAGACTCACAGGAGCTGGCCTGGCTTCCCCTGCACCCAGACGGGTTTGAATTTGGTGGGAGGAATTTCCCTTCATGTCCCCCAAAACACAACCCCTCCAAACTTTCTGCCCAAGCTGTGATGGACTTTTCATGTGATGAGACAGAATAATGAGGTAGGTCTTAAGCAGGTCTGAGCCTCCAAAGGAAATGTTGGAGGCACTGAAGGAGTGGAAACACCTAATCCTCTTCAGATGAGAATCTTTAACCCATGTGACCCCAGAGCCATGAATCACCCACCAAAGGCCTGACTTTCAGCACGCTTCCCTGTCAGTTTAGTGGTGGGAGAAGGACTTTCTGTATAGTTTTCACTCAGGCACTGTCTGTCTGCTTAGGACTTTAGAAAGAGACCATTTATCAACAGCTTTTTCTACCCCAATCTCTCCTTATGACACTCTGAGCTACTCACTGTGACAAGAAGGGGAATGTCAAGTCATGGGTGCAGAAGACCCCATGGGGTGTTTCTTGAACTCGTCCAGTTCTGCCAGCAGGCTCAGGCAAATGGAGAGCTGTTGGTTTTGAACTATTTGAGAAAGTGGTGCTGGACCATCACTTGACTGCCTGACACTAAGCCTTCACTTGGCGGTTTGGAGGGAGCATTTTGATGCCCCTGAGGCTGCAAGCCCAGCCTTTGCTCAGTCTCCCTCTCAGAATGGCACAGCACTTCCTGACCTTCTCGGGCTGCTGGCATAATTCTGCTTCTATCTGGTCTACTTCTAAGTCCATCTAAAACCTCTATTTGCTCCATGCCACCTCTACGTGAGTAGCTGAGAAATAAAGCCATACATGAAGCAAATTTCCAATGGGAAAGGCATTTCTGAGACTTGTCTTGCAGAGTTGAAAACAACTGAGGGAGAATAAATATGTTACCCCATGGGGATCTGGATTTTGGTTGCTTTTTTGAGTTGTTTTTTCATCCTTTTTGGGTGATTTTAAAAGCAATTCTTTATTAAAATGAGTATCCAGGTGCTGCAAATACATTTCATGTGCTGCTGTATGGACATCTTCTGATGCAGCAAGACGTGGACAGCACAGAAATAAATTGTGAGAAGGTTTTTCTTTCTCAGTTTACTTCCTGAGCAACCTAACCACTTGACTGACATAACCTGAGATCTGTCTCTCTAATGCAGATCAATGCCCAGCTGCATTGCAGCTTCTTACTGCAATGAGGTAGATGCTGTGCTTGGTGACATGGTTTAGTGGTGTTGGTAGGGTTAGGATGAAGGTTGGACTTGATGAACTTGAAGGTGTCTTCCACCTGAAACTATTCTATATGATTCTATCTGATTCTATACTTCGTTCCTCAATCACAACGTCCACCACCAAGCACCTCGCTTGGCCAAGTCAAGCCAGGAGACCAGACCTTTGTCTCTCATGTAGTCAAGGGTTAGAGACAGGCTCCTTCAAAGGACAACCAGAGCATTTCAGTGAAATTTCAGGTCTGCATCATGCCCAGCTAAGACACTAACTGCTCTTCAAATCTGTCACCAGAAATCACTTGGGTTTTAAACAAAACTGTCAACAGTGCAGTGAATTCACTGAATTTTTTTCCTTGTCTTAAGGAGAAGATCACAAAAATTCTGTGATGGTCTGGTGTCCCAGAAGACACGTGCTTTAGGGAAGAACAGTTAAGTTCCTTGATTGTGCTTGCAATTTAAGAAGCTAAAGGTGTGATTTAAAGAGTGAAGATGAGTTATATAGACTTGGAACACGCAGGCTCTGTACTTTGCAAGCATTTGCTATATCTAGGGGAGGTTCCCAACAGCACAGTAAGAGTGCTTAATACCTTCCTTCTTCTAGTAACACTAGTGTGCCTGAGTTTTCCATTAATTTTTTATTTTGAGCATCTTGAGAGACACAGATCTAATGCAGAGGCACCTCATGAGATGTCACACTCCTGTCACACACCCTTGCCTCTTGCAGTGATGACCTGGATCAGCGCTGCTGTGCTGGTTGGCTCCTGACCCCAGGGCACAGTGGGTTTTGAAACCAGGACTGAGAAAGCCAAGACCAAGACTTGGGATACGAGCACGGAGAAATTAAGCCAGGTTAGGGCTTTAGCTCTGGGTTCTAACTCTGGTGTGATGATACCCACAGACCTGAATTGATTCAGGCTCGTCAAGTGAGCAGCCTGAGCCCTTGTCCATGCTGCAGCATGAAGGGAAAGCTCTTAATCCTGGCCTAGTCTAATTATTCAGGTGCCTGGTCAAAAGCCCCATACTTCTACTCTTGGTAAAGATGACTCGTCTTTTTCTTGAGGCCTTCTCCTTTCCTCCTTCCTCTATTTTTATTTCTTAATTTCTCTGTCTTTCCTGAGAAACTGGCTGTTTTAACATCAGTAAAGCCAACTAGGTTGCACAAAATGTATGCTTGCAGACACAGCCCTGTTGCACTGGGGACAAATACATTGTGGTCTCAGAGCTGCCATCACAACCACCTGCTGTGTACTGTATCTCTGAATAGACTCGTCCCAAGGCAAACTCTGTAATGCTTTAAAGTAGTGTATTTGTTAAGTGTTCTTTCAGGAGTGTAAATCAGAGAAGGACAGTGTCACTTCCGCTGGGCAGGTGGGATCCTAGCAGGAGCCCAGAGCCTCATGAATGGCAGTCATGGGCACCAAACATCCCACCACATGCCCTCCTTGGCAGTAAGGAGCTCAGGACCAGTTCACGGGAAGATGTTCCCACTCACAAGCCCTGTCAGGGCCATGAATCCAGACTCACAAACAGAAGTAAGGTCTGTGGTCCCACTGGGAGGGCAGAAATAATAAAAAATCCCTGGCGATCACTAGGATAATGCGTTTTCTAGATTGGTCTCTCAAAGCATCCTTGCACCATTTTAGTCATCCCTCGAAGGACAGCTTCTACTTCTCGTGAGCTTATGCTGCTTCTGGCAACGCCACGGCACAGTCACCCAAATATTTTGTGTCCAGCAAAGCCAGCCTGTGCCTCACCTCCACCACATCATTCAAAGTTTGGGATGTGGCAGTTGGGCATGTAAGAGAAAGAAGCAGCCACAAAGTCTGAGCCCTCTCCAAGTTTGGGAGAGCTCAGATCCTTGCGTTTGCTCCAGTTTCCTCTCTGGCCTCGGCTGGGAATGTTTGTGCCAGCAACCCGGAGAAGAAAATGAAGTCCATTGCACACAGATGCCTGGCCAGCTCTCAGTAATGAAACACGTCTTTATCGTCCACAATTTTTGATTTAAGGAAAGGGGCAAAACTGCCCACAGTTTGCAGAGAAAATAAAATATATAAAAAAAAGAAGCAAGCCTCTCTGCTTAGGTTGTGAAACGCAGCTTCCTCGGGACAATAAAGACGTGTTTCATTATGGAAAGTGGCCGACCATCTGTGCACGTTCGCCTCGTATCCCTCAGATCTGGGAAGTAACGAGGCCGGTTTTACACTCACTTCTCTGGCTGTAACCACGCTGACGTGCCTGACTTGGTAAACATTGCCAGCGTTTTGGGAGCTGGGGCCACACGCCTCTAGCTCCCGTGGGGCATGAGGGACCCCCCGCTGCTCCCCCTCCAATGGTGTCTCAAAAATGGGCAAGGCGGTGCCAAAGGAGGCTGCTGGGGGAAGGGTGGGAAGGGTTTTTCTGCGTGGGATGGAGCAGAAGGCGAGTTGGCTGCATTTTCAGGTCAGGTTCCTCATGCCGTGGAAGGTTTCACTTCCCATATCTCACCATTTGAAGGCCAAACCTTCACATGGATCTTTGGCTTTTACATTTTAAACATCCATCCTTTGATGTTTTTGACTCACTGCACAGTCTAGCTGTCCATCTATCTCTGATGCTTCCCCTGGCTTTCCAAGAACCAAGACTGCCACTGCTTAGGAAAAAAAAAATCCTCCAATTTCAGAAGAGACAGAGCACTGGGAAAAGTAACAGTTGATACCTACCCAAGATGATTGAAGATGTACCAAAATCTACTTGGGCTGCTCCAAAACCTATCAAAGACAGCAGAAAGACTCCAGCTGTGACCACCAGCCCTTGGATCAGGTCCTAAATGAAGCCATGTGAACTATCTGTGGACAGAAGAAATGCAGCCCTAAGTGCACAATGTGGCAAAGATATGACATTTCCCAAACAGCAAGCAAATTGATTAGAAAAAAAAAAAAGAAAAAGGAAGAGAAAAGGAAGAGCTCAGGCTTCCTCTGTGTCTGTTCTGTACAGCTCAGGAAGGGTTATACAGTACCAGGAGCCCTCATTTCTGAACATGACACAAGGAGCTGGAATTGGTGTTTACACATTCTTTTTAGGGAAGAAAGAGAATTTAATTTCAGCAGCACCCCACCTACATGCGTGCCTGGATATCATTACTGGCAGGTGCGTGCAATCACAAAAACACGGATCGAATCGTAAAAATATTAAGTTCCAGCTCCAGATCAAAAGAATGAACTGAAACATCTACCCAGGCTCAGCCCGATGTGTCAGCCACATGCCTTGACACCCACAGCTTTGAGGACCGCTTATTCCTCCAAGGCATGGATGTTGGGTTCTCTGGGAGAGAGCAGAGGTTCAGCTGCGCCTGCTGAGGGTTTGTGTCACACTCTTGGGGATGGTGGTGGCTGAGCATGCTGGTCAGGGGCATAGGAATGACAATGCAGAGTTAGCAAAAGCAGGAGAGGTGGTAGCACGGTGCTGAGCGAAAATATACACCCTTGTGAGGTTGGGGTCACAATTTCGGTTGTTTTAAACTAGCTCAGATAAGGAATTGGCCTGGATCAGCCCTGCATTAGCTTCCCAGGGGAAAGCCTGAGACAGGGTTTAATAGCTTTCCCCCACCCCAGTTCTAATTTCCATTAAGCAGAAGGCTTTGTGCCTGCCAAAACCAGAAGGCAAGGGTTCTTTGAAATGCTTGGCTAAATGCTCCTCTCGCTAGCACCGGGAGAAGCATGGATTTAATTCCACAGCAATCACGGGAGCTCACCCGGGTGCTCGAGGCAGGAGCCTGCCCGATGTCCTCCCCACCATGTCCTCGGCTCCAGCCTTCACACCAACACTGCTCATGCCAGTCCGATGCTCAGAGCTGCTGCCCTGTCACCCTGGGACAGCCAGTCCCTGTCTCCATGCACCATGGCTTTCCCAGGGTTTTATTTTTTCAAAACCAACCAGCTGCTGGCCACTAGAACTGGTGTTGGAGAGGCACTGAATCGCAGCTGCTTGGTCTGGTGTGTCCAGACAAGCGAGGGAAAAAGGAAAGGGAGCAAGAGATTCGCGCACACAGAGCCCAGGTCAGCGGTGGTTTATTAAGTCCCATTAACCATATGGTCACAATTATAATAAAAGTCTGAGTTATGGCCAGTGACATGTGTAAACCACCCCCCCGCCTCAAAACCTAATATATATATATGATGGGTATGGATTCAGTGTGAGCACAGACCTCTATCACCGGGGTTTTTTAACCCTTTCTGATCCCCAGGAGGAAGGGAGAAAGACAGGAATGCAACCTGGCTATGTCTGACAACTCTCCAGCTCAGCAAAGCCTCTCAAAAGATAGAGCCTCTCCTATTCCTGCTCACTTTTCCTTCAGGATCTCCCTGCAACTGCTCGGGTTGGGAGACCCCTCTTGCACCACTGCACTCCAGTAATCTGGATACTTTTCCATGTATCAGCAGCGAGCCCAGCTCCTTACCCCTCTCCATTTGCCTTGTGAAGAATCCCTGTGGCTCCTGCCGGCTCCTCCTGAGCTGAGTGGGTGTAATTTGGAGCAGAATTTGGCCCTGCATGTTTCCAAGCCATCCTGTAATGGGTTAGGTCTGGACTGAAACCTCTGTAGGCTGACCCTTATGGGCGAGGCAATATTCTTCGCACTGTGAAGATGTCACATTTCTTTAGTACCACTGATGGAAAGTCCTCATGGTAGTCTGCTGGCACGGAATGATTTTGACACATGACATGCAAAGGCTCTTGAGCTTTTTGATGGGTCCAAGAGCCAAGGTAAAAAGAGGCACCATCTAACATAAGTGACGACATTAGTGACAGAACTAGAAAGAAAATTTAGAGGCATGAGTCTGGGAGATAACTGCGATGCAATTCACACTCTGTCCTGCCTTTCACACAGAATCACAGACTTTTAGGGGTTGGAAGAGTCCTTGAAAGATCATCTAGTCCAACCTCCCTGCCAGAGCACGGTCACTCAGAGTAGGTCACCCAGGAATGTCTCCAGGTGGGTTTTGATTGTCTCCAGAAAAGGAGATTCCACAACCTCTCTGGGCAGCGATTAACTTGGTGGAGAGGTTCTTTACTCTCAATTCTCCTCCCTTAGCCTGTGTACTAGCATCTCCTCCTCCCGTGCGAGCACACACACCAGGTGGATCTCCAGCTCTTGCAAATTGGGACACGTCTGGTGATGCTTTTCCCCAGTAAAGGTTTCATCCAGTTGGTCTTTGACCATGAACAACGATATCACAAGAGATATTTCCATTTCCTGGCTCTAAGGAGAATCAAAATCCAGCTCTTCACAGTTTGGATATGTTACCACTAAGGCACAGAAGGACTCCCACCTCCTCACAGGGCAGAATTTGTGCTCCACAAACGAGGCTAGTGGCAGAAAGCAGAAAGGAGCATCAGGGCACAGGCCAGCACGGCAGGCAGGGGAGCTGTGGCTGGAATGACTGCCGAGGAAGACCTGAAATTCAGGAAAGACTGCATCAGCATGCGATCAACACACCACCAAGCAAACACCATGGCCAAGCAATTCCCAAAGCCCCTTCCCCGTGCCGAAAAGCATGGAACCGTCCATCCTCTCTCCCATCGTGGCTGCGTGTCCGTCCTCGGCCCAAAGTCACGCAAAACTCAGCTGCTAGCACTTATCTGAGCACCGGCTTCTGACACACAACCCCAGCCCTCCCCTCCCTCCAGCAGCTTCCTAAATCTCCGTCCTGATTTGCCTCAGGGACTCCAGTTCTGCTGGAGAAAAGGCCCCGGTCAGGAGCTCACCTTGAATCTCCGTCACAGGGAGCCGGAGAGTTTCAGACAGCAAAGCCTAGGGCATAAATAAAAATGCGGTCAAGACGGCATCGGGAAGTACCAGACGTGCAAAGAAATGACCTAAAAGGTAAAAGTCAAAGATAAATAGGAACAGTCCGTGTAAACTGTGTGCTCATCTTAACAATAAACAGAGCGGCTGCCGCGGAGGAACTTGAAAGCGCTCCACTCTGCAAAGATGAATGGTTTGCTGAGCCTGCTCCGGGCTCCGTCCAAGGGGCTTCGGCATGAGTAATTGGGTGTGAGGAACGCTCGCTCACCAGGGCCGGAGCGGGCGAGCTCCGAGGAGGGGGAATGTGTAACGATAGCCGGGGTTATTTATCGTTTTATTTGCTCATTAGCTTGGCATCACCTTGAGTCTGCAGCCACAGCATGTGACGGCTTTGAACCGGCTCCCCGGGCGTCGTGAGCGCTGTGACGGGCAGTTTTGATGTGTGCTCCCCCCTGCCCTTCCCAGATCCCGCAGGATTTCCGCTCCCCGCTCCCCTCTGCCCAGCTGTGGATAAATCACCCTGCCCAGAACAGCTTGGGGGTTTATTGCTATTATCTATCATTGTAGAGTCCTCATCCAGGCGCGTGCGAGCTCACCATCTCTCAACGGCGAGGGCAGGATTTCAGTGTGCTGGGAGAGCTAAAACACGGGGGGCTAAAGCCTTGTGGGTCTCCCTCGTCTTGCTACTCATCACAGGCAGCGTGCAGGGATGAAGATGGGCTGTGGGATGCGGCACGGTTGGCTCTCTTGCCTGCAGAAGGGGCAAGCCCTCCAGCCAGCTTGGGCATTGCTCCCTTGCTCTCATCAGCTGGACCTGCACCCTGTTTATCTCCCTGGCAAGGGGGGAATGAGGACCTTATAGACAACCTATCTAGTCCAGGCACACTGGCACCACAACAGCTGCACAAACACCAGTCGACTGCTTGCAGATGTAACCTGCAACAGAGGACCTGGTCTAGCACGTTATGGACTTCAGCAGGCTGTCTGCAGGGAAGAAGACTGCCTTATCAATGTCTTGCGCCATTAGCCACCCTCATTCCTTTGATTTGGCACCAATAGTTCCCTAACCTAAAGAAAGCCTGAGCTGCAAGTGACCGGTTAGCTCAGTTGGTTGAGCATGGTGCTGAAAACACCAAGGTCACGGGTTCAAACCCCATTCGGCCCCCGTGTGTTGCCTGATTTAGTTGAGAGGCCCATGACAGGGAGGTTGGATTAAATGATCTCTAAGGTCCCTTCCAGCCTAGGCCAGTCTGTGATTCTGTGGTCTTCCTTAAGCCACTCTGATGCCACTCATGACCGTGAAAAAGTGTCACGTTGACTGTCACGATAAATACAAGTTCATCACAACTGCATGGGCAGGAAGGTACCAAGAGAACAGTTCCGTGCCTTGAGAAAGGTGAATAAGATCCCAAACCGCATTGCAGTAGCATTTACACTGTTCTTCTCCAGGCAGCTCTGATCTGCTTGACTTTCCCTTAATTTTTATTAAGTAGAGTTTGACCATGTTCTGTGTGAATGGCTGGCTAGAGCATGCTCCTTAGGGTGAGCGTTAGGAAAGTACCTACCAGCAGAAACAGGCACATCATCAAACTTGTGGGTAGGCAGATCTGCTGCCTGACCTCCTATATCCTAGCAATGAGTACAAAATAATGGAGTGAGAACTCAGCAGCAAAAGAAACACGGGAACTGCTCTCTTCCTCCTTTCAGGAAAACCAGCTAGTTAGCAAAAGGCAAAGTTAGGCAACTAACTGTTTCAACGGAGAGTAAAAGGCCTCAGGCTTTGAGTTCTGCTGGGAGGAACCTCAAAGGTCCTCCGCTGAAAAATTCGTGTGCTCAGAAAGCTGGAGACCAGAGGCAGGAGCCTATTAGAAGCTCCTAGTTGTTGGGAGAGAGCTCATGTCCTTGGCTTGTATCCTACACAAGACATCTAACATAACATAAACAAGCTCTTGGCTTGGCTGTAAAGGCAAACACAATGTCGACGCGTTCAGGGTGATGGATGTGAGGGGCATTAGAAGGCAAAATGTGTTTTTAAAGCTGTGGACTCACTTGCAAATATCAGGTGGGTTTTCGGGGAATGCCCACCCAGGAGGCATCAGCCTAGCTTCTCTGGAGACAAGCAGAATTACAACGCTCCCAGACATTGCTCTGGGTATCCACCCTGGCACGACCATCCTGCAAATGCCTCTGTGGTCACTCTGGTAATTTGCAAGCTCTAGATAACGCTGATGCTCAGACTTTTCCCCCAACCTGTCCCTAACTCTCTTCCCACCTTCCCGTCCCAGTTCCATGCAACACGAGCAGCAGGTCTCCCTTCTCAGGGCAGTTTTCCCATGTTTCCCCGTGATGTTCTGTTCTATCACATACCCCCCATATGTACCACAGCATGCCTGGGGCAGGGCAGTCGTGTGGCACAGGTGATGCCCTTATCAACACACCACCTTGCCTGCCCCTGAACTTGGAGGTCTCTGAACTGCTCTGGGTGGCAATCCCAGTTGTCTCAGTCCTCTCAGCCCTCCTGCCCTGCCAAGGAAGATCTCTTGACTCCATCCACCGCTCTACCCGGAGCTCTACAGTGGATTATGGATGCGGTGCCTGGGTAAATGGACCCCGGAGGGGGATGAAGAAGCGCTGGAAGCCCACAGCAGTCAAGGGATCCAGCTGAAAAACCCAAGTGCACCTCTGCGACACTGGATGATGGACACATTAAAGGCACCTATTTCAGCTCCTTGGAGCCAGATGCCTCCTCCTTCCTCTGCTGGGCAGAGAGCCGTCTCAGCATGGAGTTTTCTCTCCCATTTCCTAGGGATGTCAGTCAAAGCCAGGCTCTTGGAAGTTCAAGCGTGGCCAAAAGGAAGCAGATTTCAAAACACAGCCCTTCCTCCATTCCCCCCTTCCTAGGCCTTTTGTTTCCATTTCCCCTCCTCTCATCAAAGAAAGAAACAAGAAAAGATTCTGGAGTCACCAAGCCATGATCTATCGTTCTTTCAGGGGAGTTTCTTCTAATATTAATCAACACAAGCTTTTCTCCCTGCCTCCCCCACCCCAAGGGAGCAGCGGGCTTGGAAAGCTCAAGCGGGTTTCGGATGGGTCTTGCAGCAAAATTCCTTAGCTGTCAGCTGCAGCGAGGCGATGTCAGGGCAGTTCCTGGGCTTTCTGAGATTCTCGGAAGATAAATGAGATTTGCAGCCTATTGCCTAGTGCTGGGAAGGCACAGGACACCCAGAATCTCCACATTTTTCCTCTAAGCCTTGGTCCTGCCAGCCACAGGCAGAGTCCCCACTTTGCTGCGTCATCCCCAGCAAAGGAGGCTTGGCTCTGGCTGACAGCTGAGGACACCTCCTGTATTTTATTTTTTGACCCTGGACACTGGACTTTCAAAAATACTATTTGATTTGGTTTGGTTTATCTTATTCTATCCATTCATATGTTCTTCTCGTTTCCAGTGTTTCCGCATCACCACAAGCACATGCTAAGGACACATTTGGAACTAGTGTGGAAAGGACAGCAAACGTAATGTAGAAAGGATGGAGGACAGAATGGCGTTTTGAAATTTGACACATTTCCAAAACTGGAAGCATTTTTTCTTTTTCTGAAACAAAAGCTTTTTTTAAATGCCCCAAATGATCTTAAAATCCCTCTCCACTGAAAATTACAAACATATTAGCTTTCATTTTTAGTTTAGACAGAAAGGGAACCCATCGGTGACGACATCTCCTGTGCAAGCGGCGTTGGGAGGCTGAAGCAGCCCTGGGCCTGGGTCTTTAAGAAGGAGGGATGACAAGGGGCTGGCGCACAGCGGCTGTTAGCGTTTCCAAGATGCTTTGTATTATGGCAGGACAGAAGAGTTGACAGTCTCTTCTCAGCTCTGTGGTTAGCTGGCTACAGGCATGCAGTCATTACTTTATATTAATGTGAGATGTGAACATCGTTTTGCTGGTTATAATTATTCTCCAAGTGGTACAACCTTAAAAATTACAGCTTTGGAGAATCTCTTTCTCTGTAGTTCTTCCTGGGAGTCCCTGCCTGGGTCGGTTCCCAATAATGAGGTTTTCTAAGGGGGCTGGGAACGTATTGATTGATTTATTTGCTTTTGGATGCTAATTAGCTTTGATGTTCTGCAGCCACGCTCCTGGCTGCCATACTGCATGCAGGGGGACAGCAGGGCCAGGCCCCCGCTTAGGAGCAGGACCGCAGCGGGGGTCAGATGCGAGTGAGTGCTGCTGGTTTGTGTTGCATTTTGCTCCCAAGCCAGAAGTAGAAACCTTTCTAAAGAGGTTTCACAAGGCACTCCAACAGACAGGAGTGGGGATGTCCCTGTGTGCTGGGTGTTTCTCACATGGCCAAGGCAGATGGAGATGCCCCAGTGTGGGGCTGCCCTGCAGCAAACCAGGAGTGGGAACTGCCCCCGACCCCACAGGCAGCTGTACCTTCTGGCAAAGGTTGTCCTGCAGCCACCAAGGTCCTTGGCTTCCATCCCAGCGGGGATGAATTCAAGGCAAAGACATCCGAAACAATTGCTTAAGCAGTGATGAAAGGGATCAGCCTCCCTTTATCTCCGCAGAAGACACTGTGTCATCAGCCTTAGCACCATATTTCAGCACCACCCTCTCTGCCGAGCCTGCCAGAGAGGGGCTGCGCAGCCCTACAAGCAGATGTGGTGATGGGTTTGGCGCTGTTGACTCCAAGGCTTGGATGAAGACCAAGCTGCTCTGCTCACACAGGCAAGAGCCATCAGCAGCCAGGAGCTCCGGTAACACTCAGATCTCAGCGGGATCTTAACTAGAGCTTTCTGCCCCCTCAGCACACACTCAAAATGAGGTGCTCAAAAGCCTAGAAGCACCCCCAATCCCTTCTAGTTCATGTTGCTGCAGCGCACCGGTCCTCGGGGCAGCACAGAGAATTTCGGAAGGAATGTAGGAGGCTAACGGCACGCACTGACGTGCCCTCCTCAGCCCAAGGGACCAGCAGCCCTTTGCAAACATACCAAAAGTGGTCAGCCTTCAGCAAGGGTCTAGAGTGTGCTTCAGGTTCTGAGTGAGGCTGCAAGGTCCAAACTGTTCAAATACTGGAATTGCAACCCCATGTTTTGTCTTCTTCACTACCGCTCGCTTTTCACTCTCTTTTCGCTTTTTCTTAGTGCACAGCAGGGCAAAGCGAAATAGGAATGGAGGGATGCACCCATTTGTGCTGGTAACAGAAAAGAGGGAACAACCCTGTGTCTATGGAATAACATTTTAATAGCCTTAGCCTTAATGTTTACATGATGCTACATCTACTGGAGTGACACATGTGATACCCACATTGATGGTAGCAGCCTCCTCAGCTATCATTTTGCCACACACATCATAAGTCAGCAAGACCTCCTGCATGCTGCTCACGGAACTGTGGCTTTGTGCCTCTCCTCCAACCAATTTGTACCATACTCGGAGTATTCAGCAGCTTACCACAGCGCGGAACCAAGCCATGAATCCCTTGTGGGGAGCCATGCTCTAAATGTCCGCTTGGACCTCTATGCTGCCAGGATGAAGCTGGCTGTCCCCTGAGGCCACCAGAAAACAGGCCCTTCCCTGCTCCTGGTCACAGAGTCACCCTTGGAGTGGAAAGTACCAGGTGCTTACTGTTGCTGTTGCTGAGCGTGCCGATTTGTCCAGCCACAGGGAGCAACGTGTTGCCTTTCCTTTCAGTTGTGTCCAAACCTCTGGGTAGTAGCCTCGGTTTCTAAGAGGTGACATCAGTGTTTCAGAGCTGAGCACAGTTTGGCAGCTGCTTTTTGATCTCTAATGATGTCTAATGATGCCAGGGGAGAGGTGAGAGAGGTGAGAGAGGAAAACCCCAGTTAACCTGGACAACCCTCTTCTGAGCAGGATGCAGAGAGCCCCACTGAAGTGAGACAACAGCAACCCTGCCCTGCTAGGATGGATCTAGAGTAGACAGATGGTCCAATAGAGCAAAATCAAACTCAATTTCATGTTGGAGCGAGACGTGGAAAGATGAGAAGGGGCAGGAGAAGCCATGGAGACACCCATTCCCGCTCACGGCATGGAAGCAGCAGAGAGCTGGTGCTGCTTTTCAGCAGGGTGGGTGCAAGTATCCCTCTGGAAGGTGGGCAAGTAATTCAGCGTATTCATAGAAGTAATACAGTGTAAACCAAACTTTTTTGGCTACTGCTTCCTTTCTCTTTCTAACACAGGCCCTGGCCCTCTCCAGGACTATTCAGGTCTCCAGCTCCTCTTCAGCTGCTGTGAACGGCACGAGAAATCCAGCTCTTGGCCAACCCTTTGAGCAGTCTGCGACAGAGGCCTGGGTGCTATGGGATTGTTCCCCAAGCTCTCAGACAATGAGAGTCCTGTTTTTTGTTTTGTTTTGTTTTTTTTCTTCTGACTGCCACATTTAATGAAGATACATATTGGGACAGTCAGCACGTTAGGTGGTGAGACCATCAGTTGTCTTCTGCAATGAAAAGGGGCTCTTTTTTCATCCTTCTAGTTACTGAGGCTTAATGAGAGAGACTGCAAGAGATGAATTAGCCCAGCTGAAAAGTCTGGGCCTGCTAAATCTCGTAGGGTGGCTAGCTGGGCAGCGCTATTGCAACACGAAGATGACTCAGCCACATAACATCTTTGTTGGCATCCCATTAGCTGCTGCGGAGACGACTATTTCTTTAAAGAGTCCGTCAGTGGCTTGGGGCACTTCTGTGAAAAATGTAGCAGAGGCAGAATAATAATTCAAAACATGCCAGACCAGAAAGCCATGGCTCATGGTATCGGGCTCCTTCTGCCTGAAAATCAACAAGTCCAGATTGTTCAGGGTGGGTCAACTGGTGCCACAGATGCTTGTGACTTCCCCAGAAGCAGCGCGTCCTTCCAGGAAAGCAGGATCCCCTTCTCAGGCAAACAGCCTTACTAATACAGAAGCTGAAGGGAGCAGAGAAATTCTCTGAGTGGAAGCTACATCAGCAGAACTGACTCAGAAGAGAAATTTGCTTTTCCAAGTTTTCCGTGAGGCGTCAGCTGCTCTTGGGTGAAGTGATGTTAGCAGGCAGCATCCCAGTTACTTTCCCAGTGTGGGAACCGAACCCTTTTAAAACTGTTTTGACTGTAACCAAGGAATTAGAGAGATGGATGAAGCCAGCCGAAAGTGTGACAATCTCCTAAAGGCACACAGATGGCGAGCAGACCCTGGAAACTGATTCACTTTGAGCGATTGCTTTCCTGAAGCACATTCTGGACAGTTTTCAACCTCTCTGAGGACCTGAGGAAACCCGTAGCTCCTCCAAGGCGAAACGAGGGGCAGGAGGAGAGAAGGGGAAAAAAAACCATGATTTTTTCCTTGAAGCACACATTCACACATAGTTATTTATTTATTTGCCCTTTGACACTGAGGGAAGCTCCTCTCTCAGAGAATGATCACCCGTGGCTTAGCCCACATGGAGGTGGGATACGAGTTTCATTGTCAGTGCTAACCATGAAAAGATTTTTCCTGCTTTACCCAGAGACCACAATCTCCCATAGTTCCCAGCCTGCTCAAGTGATGTATAGCTTGGTAACTGTCCTGAAAGATAAGGGAAAGCCTCTTCTGCGGTTCCATTTGATATTGGCCTGATGTATGGGATCGCTCAGTGCCGACTCAGTGGAGGGTGTCTAGAGACAGCATGGAGCAAGCCTTCTCCGCCTTCTTCTCGCTGGGGAAACGCTGCTGGTGGCAGAGCAGGATCCTGAGGGTTGCAAATTGCTTTCCCACATCTAACAACCCTCTCATAGCAGCTTTAGTCATTTTTTGGCACGAGGAGGAGAATTGAAGAGTTGTTTATGGCTGCTCCGGAGCCTCCTCTCGCAGCGCCTGCCACCCCAGCGCCGGGGGCTGGAAGGAGCTGCTGAGGGCAGCACAGAAGAGTCGGAGCGAAAGGGGGCATGGAGGGGGGAAGGACAGAGAAGTCTTGCAAGGGGAAGAGGGAGAAAAGATTCCAGGGGGGAAACCTTCACCCAGTACAAGGGGCAGAAGCTCCTTTTCTCAGGTCAGTGCAAGTGACACTGGTCAAGCCCTCAATTGATCAACTATGTGGCAAACGCCACTAACTCCATGAAGCCTGACAGAGAGACCTTCCAGCTTGGTGCTGCCCAGAAAAGATGGATAGCTTAAGATTTTCAGATAAGACTTCACGATGCTTAATTTACCACTTTCTGGACAGAAATGAGGATCCCCGTAAGAATTTGGGGTGAGATCACCCAAGCAATCAGGATGAGCAGCCTCTAGAAGGCACGGCCATCCTCATCCAAACTCAATATCCCACAGCGCTGACCCAAGGCCCCACACATCCCATGCGGGCACTGCAGAAGGACAAAATGTTATCTCAGCGTCTGGTCTAAGGAAACGCTGGCACGCTCCATGCTTACATCGTGTTGGGGATCTGCAATCTGATGAACATTCCTCGGTGATTTTGAAAGGATTTAAAAATAAGCCACGCAGGGATTTTTGCAAACTCGCTCTCGCTGGTTTCGGTGGAGATGTACTAGGGCTGCAAAGAGCATTTATGTGCAAAACAGCTCGTAAAAGGAAATATACAGCGCTTTGTTCTCCCACAGGAGGGCTAGTGAATTATTTGGGTAGAACCCACATGAAGTAAGAAGTTATTGGTAGATACTGTTTTCCAGATCCTCAGCTGCTGTTATGTGGTATACTTCCCTCGTTTAGGCTGGCTGAGAGTCTAGTCTCTAGGTCTCCAGATCAGAATTAAGCAAGACACCGAGAAGTCTTTGGAGAAAGGAGCTTTTATTTGAGGATTTGGACCACTTTCTCCCAGAGATTTAATTGCTGAGGAACTGGCAAAGCAGAAAAGGCCCAGAAACAGGAGTGAATCGAGCACATTAAGGCGTGTATGCTGTAAGCCACAGTGTTTTCCATGTGTAGCAGCAAATATATGAAGCCTTTCAAAGCAGAGAGTTCCAGGGTAGCTTTTTGTCAGTGAAAAACTGGCTTGAACTACACAGGAGTCGAAAAGGAAGCCAAGCTTATGGATTTCCCTGTCAAGATAGTCTTATGTAGCATAACAAAGTTGGGTTCTGGTGCAACGAGGCTTAACTCACCTTCTCCCCTCCCCTCTAAAATTTTTCCACTTCGGTGTGAAGAAGGATTAGAAGTATTGCATCGGGGTTTTAGTTTTTAATTCTCCCTCTTATCTGACGTTATTACTGTCCTTTTATTTGATGTTATTTTGAAATTATCCCTTTAATACGTTGTGTTTCATTTGCATGCCTGGAAGCTTCTCAAGCACTTGTCAGAGGGTGAGTGGAACCAGCCTTAGTTCTCTGTGGCGAGAATTAGACCAAGCTGGACAACGAATGTGTCACTCTCATGTAAAACAAACAAACAAACAAAACGCCCCAGTAACCAAGAAGAAATATTCGAATTTCCTAAACACGTTTTAAACCGAGGGAGGGCTCACAGTGAAGCTCTATAGCTGGGAAGGAAGGGAAAGGGAGCCCCACATGCTGGTCACTAGGGAGTCGTGGTGCCCCACTGAAACTTAGGGGGACTTCTAGGAGGCAAATAAAAAATTAATCGTCTCCAGGGAAGCACTACTGGAGATCTAGCGCCAGATTCGAGACTCAAGAGAGACACCAAGTGGGAATGAAGCTCATGACCGGCTGCATGTCACCGGAGGATTTAATTCCCGCATGCGGTTTACTGCAGCTGTACGTGGGTAAATAAATAGATGGTGGAGGGGCACAGAGAATCATAGAATTGCCAGGGTTGGAAGGGACCTTAAAGATCACCCAGTTCCAACCCCCTGCCACGGGCAGGGACATCCCCCCTCTAGATCAGGCTGCCCAGAGCCCCATCCAGCCTGGCCTTAAAAACTCCCAGGGATGGGGCTGCCACCCCCTCTCTGGGCAACCTATGCCAGGGTCTCACCACTTTTATGGGGAAGAACTTCTTCCTAACATCTGGCACATCTGGGCACCTCACTGCCCATGTTAAAAGAACTGTTGAGAAACAAATGAGTGTCTCAACACAATTTCACTGAGGCTAAGATGGACTAGGCCTTGCATCAAAACGCCTTCAGGAAAGAAAGAAAGACGTAGGGGACAACTGTGATTGTCCCCAATTCTGGTTCCCCTGAATCCTTCCGATTCTGAAGGGAGCGGAAGGTCCTGTAGGCAGACCAGACCCACTCCTTAGGGCAGCCTGCTGCCTCCCTGGGGCCAGGGTAAAGGATGTGGCAAGAAAATTTCCCACCCTGGTGAGTCCTGCAGATTATTACCCACTTTTGGTTTTTCAGGTGGGTAGGGGTGATGTGGCCACAAGAAGTTGTTTGTCCAAAAACAACTACGAGAAACTTCAGGGCCTCGGGGCAACAGGTTAAGGGATCAGGAGCACAAGGCATGTTTCTGCGGAAAGGTATTACACAAAATAGCTCACATCGTGTGGGAGGGATCCCGTGATGCTTTGGCATTTGAGAGCCTTCCAGTGCAAATCCAGATATAAAAGAATCCAGAATATCACTTCAATTCGTGAGTACTAGATCAAACCAAGGTTTTAAGTGTTTTAACCTGTTGTGCTCCACCACGCTGTCCTTAGAAACCAGACCCTCCTTGGTTCCTGGATGAATGGTGGATATTCTTGTTGCCCTCTGAACAGGTGATTGTGATTCAAAGCAAGCTCTCTCCTGCAAAAGACACAGATGTCAAGTCAGTTTGTATCTCCAAGGAGAAGGAGCAAAATAGAAGCAGCATGTTTCTGTGTAAGATGAAGAAGAAAGATTTAGGTGTCTAGTATGGAAGCCTGAGGAGAAGGGTCAAGTTCTTCAGGTGTTCATCCGTATCTTCATGTGTTTAAAAGGACTGAGCCTGAATACTGCTTCTTTGGAATTAGTTTCTGGTTGCCAAAGAGGACCACAAAAGGCCCAAGAGGATTCTAAAATCAGCTTAAGTCCCATCTCCACTAATTTCTACAAAGTCACACTACAAATGTTGTTAGCCTGGGCATGCCCAGGTACTGCCCAAGCAAGAACTCCTTAGTGATTGGGATGTATTTTTGAAACTCACCTGGCACTTGCTGTCTTATCTGCCTTAAATGAGCGAGCCCATGGCAACAGGCACAGTCTCTTCTCAGTCCTGGGATGTCCGTGATCTTCTTACACTATCTGGAAGAGCTTTTGAGATTTTTTTCCATGAAGATTTAAAAACAGTTAGAAATTATGGAACGCACAGGATGGTAAACCTTGATGATTTGTTCCAGTAAACTTCCAGCCCCTGAGGTCAGGTGGACATCCAACTCATGGGGATGCATGCTCCCATACTTTTCTGGCAAAATGCCAAGTTTGGGAGTTCGGTCACCTCTGTGTGACCCCTTGTAGGGTCCAAAATAACCGGGCTACAGGGGAATCTGCTTCCCGGTTACCTGGTGCCTCTGGCAGAACAGTTTTACTCTGGCCTGTCCAAGCGTAACATTTGCTGCAACATTTCAATCGCCTGCATTTCTCATTTCAACCAGGGGAGGGCAACGGGGCATCAGGAAAATTCGCTCAGTTTACTTAAAGCCTGACTCGTTCACCTCCGCGGAACTAGCAAAAATAATCAGTCCTGAAATAAAAGCAGACTACTTTAAAAACGTGCCTTTGATAAAAAATTTCTTCCCTAATGCAAGTTGCAATAGTCTCCCCTCGCCCCACCAGCCCCAGCAATTTATGGCATTTTTATTGCCATTCACTCTAACCCTTAGTCTTTGCATATGATTAATCTGCTAGTAAGACACAGATTTTGGCAAATAAAAGAGGATTCTGCTTACAGCGCTGTGAAAGGACTTCTGTTGGATTAGACTTGACAAAATCCGCAGTTTTAAACCCACGTCTGTCTTCCTCTTTCTCTGTTCCTCCTAACACCAAGGACTAATTTTGCGTGAAGCAGTGGGGCTCTGAGGGCTGTGCAGCTTCTCACAGCCCTGCCAGAGTCCCTCTATGACTTGGGATTAATCCCTTCAGAAAACAAAAATTGTCATTTGACAGAGAATGGCCGTTGCATTTGAAATGAAGATGGCTCAAGGCAATAAACCAGATCGCTTGGCTGAAGTCCCTGTGGGCCAGTCCCCAGCTGACTTTGGGTTTCAGCCTTACACCCACGTCATGGTGGGTTTCTCCAGCCTGCATGTTCTCTTACAAGCACTTTTGTCAAATCCCTAGCTGAGAATCCAGCCTACTGTGTGCGTTGTAAAAAATGCTGTTTATTCTTGGGCTCTTCGGTTACCATCTGCGTGCAGCTTAGCTGCAACATCTCTGCAGATCGGTTTCTCTTCTGCTGCCAAGTCCCTGTTGCAAGCCCTCAGCCGAACACGATTCACTTCAGACTTTCTAATAAAATCCAGTCTCTTTGGAAGCTCTCTTTTAAAACCCATTCCCTGTCCTCAGCAAACACAGCAGTATTGGCTTAATGCTTTTCTACAGGCTCATAGGTTCATCTCCGAGGGGCACTGAAGCACACCCAGTGATATGTGCAGGCACAGACGCATATATACCTCCACACTGCCCTTGCTAACACGAATCCCATCCCCAAAGCCACTGACACAAATTCGTTCAGGCACCAGAGCTGCTGGCACACGCACAATCCATTTGCACTGCATCTTGTAATTGCTTTTTATTTTAAAACCATTTCCTTTAAGAAACGGCCTTTGCACTCTTCCTCGGGGGGGGGGGATGTTTTGAGCCTGGGCTTCCTTCTCCAAAGTAGGGCACTTTTTGCAAGATTCAGAAACAAGTGGTGCGCTCCGTACCTGCAGGCTCGGATGCCCTGTCAATGTGCAAAGGAGGAAGATGGAATATAAGAACAGGCAGATGCTATTTCACCTGCCCCACAGGTGAAGTTCACGACCAGATGCTCCATCACCTTGCCAACCAAGTCAGATGTCTGCAAGGTAAAACACAGGCTAGTGCGGAGGCTGCCGAGAACCATCGCTGCAAAAACGGGGAAGGATGTGTTTGATACGGGTACCAGGGGGAAAGAGCGGGGCCTGCAGGAAAGGTTTGGACTGGATGGGGCTCTAAATGCAAGAATTAAAAACGAAGCGAGTGCAATGAATAAAGCACAGCATAGAAAAAGGACCTTTCAAATCTTTTCTTTGAAGCCTATTGGTGTAGGAAGGAATCACCACGCAGGCATGGAAGGATGATTGAGAGGCATCTTGTGAGGACAGAGTAAGATGGCCATTGCACACCTGTCTCAGTACAGGGGCCGAACTGGTTTTTGCTGTCCCCAGGAATGAGGACCCTGGCCTTGCTGCTGCATGAGCTCGTTCTTCCTCCTCCTGCCAGGACAGTGGGAAATGTGAAAGCGAGGAATGCTGCTCTTTAGAAGGGTGAGAGACCTCCTGACCTTCCCTTGCTTTTGGATTGGCTTGCCGAATTCGGTTTTGGTATCTTGGAAAACGAGGACTTAGAAAGGATCCCATTATTGTTACTATTAGATTGCTTCATCATTATTTTTATTTCTGTTCGGCCAGGAGAGAAGAGGCAGGATCCCTTCAGGCTAGCTGTGCCACACACTAAGAGCAAAGCCAGCTGCCTGCTGCTCCACAAAAGGGGGGAAACTGAGGAAAGCAATGCAACGACGCTGGCCAGCAGAGCGAAAAGCAGCCGCAGCATGTGAGCACCTCGCCCTCGTCACGCTGTCGTGATTGCTGGGGCAAACGAGAGCTTGGGACGGGGAGGGGAGGAACAATGCAGCTGATGTTTACAGCAGCAAAATCGCTTATTGGAAAAAAACTTGGAGCAGGTCGCTGGGCTTGCTCTCACTCAGCCACAGTGAGCATCTCGCAGGAGCTGACAAGCTGCGAGTGGCCTTAAATGAGGGGTACAGGAAAGGTGGGGAGGGACTTTGATCAGGGAGTGTAGTGATAGGACACGGGGTAGTGGTTACAAACTGAAAGTAGGTAGGTTTAGATTAGATATTAGGAGGGAATTCTTTGCTGTGGCAGGAGTGCGATACCAGAACGGGTTGCCCAGAGAAGCTGTGGATGCCCCCTGCAATTTTTCCATTAAAGAGCTTATTGACACTAGACTCCATTTAGGAGTCAGTCTGAGTAAACTGAGTTTATTTGGAAATACACACAGCTCAAACTGTCTTTTAACTGCATGTGCCTGCGCTCTGTATGTTGATGGAAACATTTAACCCCTTTAGCTCGGATTGTTTTCTCCAAGGCCTGCTGAAATCGCAGATCCAAGTGTCCGTTCACCAGCGAGGCTACACCATGCCCGGGGCTGGCAGCCAGACTTTTTCCCTAGAGAAGCCGCTTCTGAAATAAAACTTGGGCTGAGGAAGAAGTATTTGCTGAGATCAAGAAAGGTATTGGACCAGATAAAGCCTCAAATTGCCAAAGAACACTGAAACCTTTGCAAGGTGACGCAGTGGATTTGCATTAGGTATTAGGAAGAAATTCTAAGAAATTCTTCTCGGGGATGGGAGGAGACACTACAACAGGTTTCCCAGAGAAGCTGGGGATGCCTCATCGCTGGAAGCGTTCAAGACCAGGCTGGATGGGGCTTGGAGCAACCTGGCGGGAGGTGTCCCTAATGTGTGATTCTGGCGCAATTAACACCCGCGTTAATCAGACCTGACCCACCAGCCCCCGCCCACACAGGTGGGCCAGGCCTCGCCCCCTGCAGGGGGACGACCACAGCTGGGACGTGACGACCCGTTCAGTTTAGTTTTTTAAACTTTCTCAGGGCGAGCCCATCCGGTGGGGAATTTTTCCTTTCCGCGTCTCTCTGGCGGGAAAACCCCGTTTCCCTCGGCCCTCCC
>NW_009728012.1:27371-54453 GCF_000703405.1 Apaloderma vittatum | reverse complement strand
GAACATTCTGTGATTCTGTGATTCTGTTTAGTCTTTCCATATGAAACTAAGCAAAAGGCTGTTGACTTTTGATAAGCCTGATGATACTCTGAAGTCTGTTGCCTTTTTCTTGAATAAGAACTACAGTATTTTAAGACATTGCCTCCCAAATGTCCAACGTCTATGAAAAAATGGACAACAATGAAAAAATAGCTTTAAAGCAGTATAGAGGGCTATGGCTTAAATATAAGATTCATACTTAAAGGACTCTTACGTCACTTTTATCTGTTTACAAATTAAAAACTTATTCTTAAATACAATTGCTAGGAGTTCTAATAAGGTATATTTGAACAGGGAGTATCACAGAATGTCAGGGGTTGGAAAGGACCTCAAAAGATCATCTAGTCCAGCCCCCCTGTCAGAGCAAGATTGCGTACAGTAGGTCATACAGGAACACATCCAGGAAGGTTTTGAATGTCTCCAGAGAAGGAGACTCCACAACCTCCCTGGGCAGCCTGTGCCAGTGCTCTGTCACCCTCACAGTGAAAAAGTTTTTCCTAATATTTTTGTGGAACCTCCTATGTTCCAGCTTGTACCTGTTGCCCCTTGTCCTGTCATTGGACATCACTGAAAAGAGCCTGGCTCCGTCCTCCTGACACTAACCCTTCACATATTTATAAACATTTATGAGGCCACCCCTCAGCCTCCTCTCCTCCAAGCTGAAGAGACCCAGCTCCTTCAGCCTTTCCTCATAAGGGAGATGTTCCAGTCCCTTCATCATCTTTGTGGCTCTGTGCTGGACTCTCTCAAGCAGTTCCCTGTCTCACTTGAGCTGAGGGGCCCAGAACTGGACACAAGATTCCAGATGTGGCCTCCCCAGGGCAGAGTAGAGAGGCAGGAGGAACTCTCTCGACCTACTAGCTACTCCCCTTCTAATACACCCCAGGATGCCATTGGCCTTCTTGGTCACGAAGGCACATTGCTGGCTCACGGGCATCCTGCTTTCCACCAGAACACCCAGGTTCCTTGTTTCAAATAACATCTTACTATTCAGAGCTTTTTGCAAAGACAGATCCAATGCTTTTAGAAGAATCTGAGTGAAATCAGGCAAAAAGTTCACAGCCTGTCTGTGGATTCAGAGGCCTCACTGTTTACATTTCCTGTCTTGAAAGAAATTATTTCATCTTGTTGTTTTTGAAAATGCCTATATATATGGTCTCTTAAAGACAGAAAAGATCATCAGAAAAATGTATTAAATAGTACATTCACCTTCATCACTAGGTGCTTGCTGTTTAACCAAAGTCATTGGAGATCTAGCTGGGGGTTTATTAAGTGGATGACGCCAGCTCTTAGATATTTTCTTCCTTTCAACCTCTGCTGACTGAAAAGGAAAAAAAAAAGACAACGGCTTCAGTAAGTAACACTTTAAAGTTTTTTTTATGAACAAAACCATTCTTCTGTAAAAGAGTACAGATGTCAATTCTGTAAATATTATCAGGGTACTTGAAACACCTTTAATGTACCAAGAAAACATTTGCCTCTAATTCAGAATACATACTTTAATTAAAAAAGGGCAATACTTCTCAAATCCAAATGGTCTGGGATATGTTAAAGCCGCTCTTCCTAAATTACAAAGCATAAATCCTGATTTGCTCAGGTGATATCTGAGAGGAAGAACAGCCCAAATAATTCTGCAGAACCAGAAGTACAATAGAGCCACTAACTGTGACTGGGAAAATGAGGCAGAAATCCACTGACTTCATCTGTGAACAAGTGCAAAATTCCTGATGAAGTAAAAAACGATCTGAAGTTGAGATAAGAAATCAAGAGTCCTGATATGTGATCAGATGTTGATTTGGTATATAAGGAAATTCCTTCCTTTCTCAAGCATCCTTAATTACATTCAGCTTCAAGTTATCCCCGCCTCAAGAACTAAAGCCAACACTACAAAATCTTGAAGTGCAGCTTTCACAACTCCAGATTTGAGTGTCAGTGGGGGAAACATGAAGTAAACCAGTTGTTGATATTTGGCTGTTCAGGAGCAGATGAAAAGTACGTACACGGGCAGGAGGGTGGGAAGGACAAAGTCTCAGACACCTCACACAGCATTCTGCTCCTCAGCGATCTGAATCCAACCTAGCAGGTTACACACATGTCCCTTGATCGATTTGAGGGTTGAAAATCACTACTATAAAATCAGCAGTAAATTGCAAAACAATATTGTATTTGCTATGATAAGAAGGAGGAGAAAAATGTGGTTAAAGCTCAGGACAGGTTTATCATCTAGGAAATGGTACCAAGTAAAAAGAGAAAGAAGATCAGACTTTCTAATTGCATCTGTACAACACACTTAACTTAAAAGAGAAAATATGCAATTATACTGGAGAATATCTGAAGCCTCATATATAAATGGCTGAAAGGCACAGAAAGAGATAAATATAATCTCTAATACATGGTGATTAAAACACTGAGATGTTTATAGTGCACATTATGACAGTGGAAGGGCTGGAGTCAAGATTATTAAAACTCACAACATCAAAAAGAAATCAGCATTGTACACTTTATGTCTATGAAGGGGTCAGCATGATTTTATTTGGCTTCTAAAATATATTTCCCACTAAATCTGGCAATCTGGCAGTGGAATTCCTGCTTACTCTCTCTGCCAAACTATGACTGACCTTACAACTCACAATGTTACTGTGACTACCACTGCAGCTTCATTTTTCACTATGCTTTGTAAAGGCAAAGCTGCCTACCATTCACAGCAGAATAGGAAGAGTAAAAAAAGACTAGGTTTGAGGTTGCTCCAATGATAAAACACTATTAAACCTAGTATTTAAAAATTTTAAAAACTACTCCGTTTATTAGAAGGATCTTTTACTTTAAGTGACTCCTTCATATGTTTTGAGGCCATTTCCAAAACCCAGGGAAAACAAGTTTCAGACCCTAAACTCATACTGTCTGCATTATTCTGCTTCTCCAACTTCAATGCTATGAATACAGTTTAAAGGAAGCAAGTCAATAATATGTCATAAGCTATGGAAGGTAATATAATAGAATGAAAGTAAACTTTGCTTCCATCCAATTTGATGCAGAGATGCTCCTCACTTGTTCATTTGAGAAGGGCATCAGTCCAAAAATAAACTATCATGTGCTTTTGCAAGGATATGTTCTGTCCTTGCACAGTAAGTCTCTCAGAATCAACCCATTCAGTTGACATATTACCAGCATACTGTTAACTCTCCTTAAGATTCAGTCAAAACAGCCATTTTTTTGAAACACAAATAAATGATACTAAATACAACACTCATCTCTAATAATTTCAATTTCATGTCAATAGCAGCAATTAAAGCTGATAGCCTTGCTCACACCGGCAGGCAGTGAACACAGCAATAGCTTGAGAACAGTAGCTGACAGTTCAAATTCACAGATAATAAAATGAAATTACCAGATCTCTAAAATCAGAGGGAAAATATGTCAACAAGCAAGCTACAGAAATATTCTGCTTTTGGATCCAAATTCCCACTCTTGCATGAACCGTTCAAAACGTGTTCAAATTAGCATCTGATTAAAATCATGCATATTCTTATGTGCTTTAATATCGATATCAGGTCTCACTAGAAACATGTTAATTCACATTTCATTAAATCAGGAATATATTACTATAATGATGTAATTTGCTTCACATACACTGGATGTTTCCATGCAATCATCTTCATCTTTTTTTACAACAGGCACTTCTCCATGTTCCAAGCTAATTCCACAGCTTTCTAGGTCGCTGATATCATCCTCTATTGAGACATTTTCCCCTTTATCTGGGTTTTCTGCTTCAGAAGCTTGGTCCTGAGCCTCATGGAATGGTATGGATGAAGCAGACTGATTCTGAGATTTCAAATCCTCTTCTTTTCTACAGCTATCAGAGATGGGAATGCGGGTCATACAATCTTGAAATGTAAGAAGAGGATGATGGGAATCTTTCTTGTCTTCATCTTCCATTTTTGTTTTCTCTAGTACAGGAACAGAGGTTGAAAATGAGTTTGAATTGATTCTTCCTATAGAACAAGAATATGATTTGTTAATAAATCTCACTTTATATTACTGTATTTCATTTCACAAAAACCTGAGTTATTCAAATTCAAAGCACGGTTCCTCATTTAGAAATCATACAGAAAAGCATCAATAGAAGGACATGCAGAAATGTGGAGCATAGGTTTGACCGAAGAATAAATTAAATGTGTTTTCAGTTTGGACAGTAAATTATAGTTTTAATCATTTGATCTGTATTTTGCATTTGCATTAGAGCACATCTTCATGTTATTCAAAATAATCAACATTCATGTAGCTTGTTTACTCTGACAGCCCACAAGCACTTTGACTAGTTGGAAAAAAACTAAAAAGGTTGTCATATTGAACTTTATGCTATGTATTTAGCTCTATAATGCCTGTTTTAAAAATGAAAATAAACAAAAACTAATGGCTTATAATTAAGAAGATAAATTTCAAATAGATATTGAGAATATTTTGAAAACAATAGCAGGGATCTAAAAATGAAAAGCAATTTGCATAATTTTTTATTTCGACAATTATCATAATTTATATTTCAGTGATTATAAGGGGTAAATTTTTGTGGTTTCTACTTTATTAAAATTCTTTATTTGTTGATGAGTGCATGGGATAGGCAGAACAGGTTAGAGAGGTCACCCAAAAAACATGTTCCTGAGGAATGTTATGCACACATCACAGAAAATTTTTGATTAAGTAGCTCACTAAACGTATTAAAGAAAACAACCACTGTAAGGTCCCAGATCTGAAAAGGTCCTTTTCCCTGCAAAGGTCCAGGCACCACACTTTAACAGCGCAAAGGAAAGAGGATAGCATTCCACTCTTTGCTTTTCCTTCCCTTGTCAATGAACACAGAGTGGCTGCTAACCAAATGCTAATTTCTCAGTGATCATGAACACTCCAAACTTCTGTTAAAGGTTGCCTTATGAAGAAAAAAAAGATCATTAGAACAAACCTGGAAAGGTTTTGATAGAGCACCAACTAATTTGTACACAGGAATTTCTAAGTCTCCATATTGGAATACTCAGTTTGTTATATTTACGTGGATCAGTCTTGGTGTTTACCATCTCCAAATAACCATTAACATAGCCATTAATATTCACAATCAAGGAAATATTTCCTATAGACAATTTGCAAGCAAATTTTCAGTATCAATATAAAACTAAATGGGACTGCCCACAAACTTGAAGTTAAAATTGCAGTTTGCTTTTCTGAAGAAGAATGTGAAACTGCACCTAAACTATGATGAAATATAAAACAGAAGAAATAAAGTCCGGCATAGGCCAAAGACATCAGTATAAACGAGTTACAGAGGGAAAAAGAACCACCTTTGGCTTTTATAGCCTACACGTCAGACAGCTCAACAGGAAGTGACAAGAAATCTGCAGTGTTAAAACAGCATTGTTCTGCATTATTGTGACCACTTCTAATATGTCACATTCTTCATGTAAATACATGTAGCATATATGTTCTGTACTGTTTGCATGTCTCAATACATTCTGTATAATTTTCATTTAAAAAAATGCTGCAAAATATTTAATTCTGTTGAAGAAATCTAAGTTATAAAACAACCTTTCTGTCCACCTAAAAACCACTTCATTAAAGGAGTTTAGATACTACTCTCAACTCAGAATATTAACTCTGGCATTTTCTCATTCTTACTGAATATCATTCTTCTCTGCATACTTTATATGTATTTTAGTGCACTACTTAGGATAATACTACGCTTTAACATCGACTGATTTGTGGCATTAGAGTACTAACAGCCTACAACTTACATATGAAACGTACTCAGTCATTATCTCACCTGCAACCTTGACATTATCCAATAAATGTTGATCCAGCTGCATTCTACTACTATCTTCTTCCTCCCCAGAAGGCACTCCTGTGTTTACCAGTTCCACTTTTTTTCCAGGTTCTTCACTGACCTTGAAGTCATCAGTAACTGCTTCAGTCACTATGATTTCTGCACCAGCTACTACAGCAGATACTCCCTTGTCCTCTGGAGTTTTAAGCTTTTTAGATCGAGATCTGGTGTGCTGGAAGCTGTTATAAGAGATATTGCTGTCAGAGTAGAATGTCTGTCTTGGATAAGATAAAACGTCTCCCAATATATATGTCCCTTTCACCTGCTTAAAGTGGTAAAAAACTGACATTTTTTCATCTTTTTGTGTTGAGATACTGTTTACAATTTCTTAAGTGATAGATTAACAATTGATTGGATTTAACCTTCTAATCTTTTATCACTATTCTAAGGGAAAGTTATTAAACTGTAAAAGTAAAATAACCTTAAGTAATTATTACTTAACCAGCACCCAAACTAAGTTTTTAATGAATCATTCTTTTGAACCTGAAGGAAATTAATCCTTATAAAGGTGATGAAGACAAAACATTTTCAGTTACACTGAAGTCAGGTGGTATTTCCAAAATCCAATGCTAATAAAACATTAGTATGATTATCCTTGTACAATCTGATTTGTGTAGTTATCTGGAGAAGTTTTTATATGCATTTTAACACAAACTACAAGCATCTGAAAGAAGGAAAAACTGATCTCGAATGGCTACAATATCAAGCAATACATTTCATACTGCTCTGTAACAAAGTTGAAATTAAAGCTTCAGTGTAAGTTTTTTGTACCCTCAGAAGCAGAAGGGAAAAGGTTAAAGCAAGGGAAATAGCATCCTCTCTCAGGAACTGGTTTGTAATTTATGCGCTCAGTAGTCCAGTTTCAAACTCAACTATGTGACATGGGAGATATTTCTATGGTTCATCACACCTCGAGTTTCAAAACCTGAAACACACCAGTAACAAAAGCCCAACTATGGCATGTAAACCAGGATGTTCATAAAGGTCTTGAAGCTTAGACTGTAGATATCTCCAGAAAAACATTTTGCAACCTCTTATACTTTATGTCTATCAATGTGTATGTTTCAATACCCTCTCTATAAAAGTAATTTCCAGAAAATTTGCCCAAGTATGAGATGCCCATCAGTTCATATTGTAATCGTAAAATCATAGAGTAGTTTGGGTTGGAAGTGACTTTAACGATCATATGTTTCCAACTCTCCTGCCATGGGCAGGGACACCTCCCACTAGAGCAAGTTGCTCAAAGCCCCGTCCAGGCTGGCCTTGAACACTTCCAGGGAGGGGCCTTCCACAGCCTTTCTGAGCAACCTGTGCCAGTGTCTCGCTACCCTCACAGTAAACAATTTCTTCTGAATATCAATCTAAATCTACTCTCTTTCATTTTGAAACCATCACCCCTTGCCTTATTTACACACAGCCACTAGTTTTTTTCTTGTAGCAAAGTATCTCAGCCATAAAAGTCATGAGTTAAGCTCTTCGTGTCATTTATATTCATGAACATTTCCATAGATGGTGTATCTATTTTCATTACGCTCAAACTTGCATTATCCCCATAATCAAAATTATGACAATTTCAATCAAGACATTACAGTAGAAATGAAGCTGAATAAACATTTTATCCTCCCTTTGCAATGCATAGTTACCATGCCTGAACAAAAGTCCACTTCAGAATTAAACAGCACTGGAACTGCGTTTAATAGCTTAGTTAGACGGATGAAATCTGCCACATGTTCCTATGATAAAACTTTCAACATATTTATTTTAACATCTTTGCTTTTATATTTATAAAGATCTACCTGTAAGGGTACTAACAAATGAATCACTGTTAGTTCAAATGGGAACTTGCATTTATGCTGTATAATACACACAGTGAAACTCATTACAGGGCAAAATGGCATTTAAGTAGATAAACAATGCAATTACTCTCTCATAGAACCATAGAATCATAGAGCAATTTGGGTTAGAAGATCTTAAAGACCCCTGCCATGGGTGGGTACACTTTCCACTAGATCAGGTTGCTCGAAGCCCCATCCAGCGTAGCCTTAAACACTTCCACAACTTCTTTGAGCAACTTGTTCCAGTGCCTCACCACCCTAACAAAGAACTTCTTCAGAATATCTGATCTAAATCTACTGTTTCAGTTTGAAGCTGGGTTAGTATTATACACATACCAACAATTTGGCTGTCAAGCTACCTCGCTGATTGTCTTCAAGAACAGATTCTACCCCTCAAACTATTCTTACTCAGAAAATACCCAGTGTTATATTTCTCAACTATAATGCTCCACTAGAGTGCCAGTTGGTCCTCTTCTTTGACTTTCCTAACATATTCTTCAAGAAATACATTAACTTACAAAAAAAATGAGGAAATTCAGTTTAAAAGGAAGCTTAAAAAATAACTAGATTGTAAAATGATTTGACAGAGGAAAAAGGTCTTCAAAAATTCAGTACTGTCTTTAACCCAGAAAACTGCACTCTGCAATAAAACTCTCCTCCCTAGGCTAGAAATTAAGTAGATCTTTGTAAGAATGTGCCAAACTGGCAGTGATATTGCCTTGGAGTTACATGCCAGTCAGGGTTAAGACTAGTGCTAGAAACTTCACACAGCTGTTGGGATTCTGCCACAGCTTCATAACAGGTTTTCTAAATTCAGCCTTTACCTCAACTCTTAGTTGAGGTTACAAGTTAACCTTGTATTTTGGTTGCAGAAATCACTAGAAACAATGGCAACCATGCATACTTTGAAAATTTTAATTCAATAATCTCTAATAATAAAAGAATCTAAATACCAAATTGGAATGCATTTTGATGATCTCCATAGTCATTAACTGCAGCCATACACATAACTTGTAAGTTGAATTAATTTTTCATAGACACTCTGAAAAACTTCCTTGCTGCCAAGTTCATCTTAATACGGAAAAAAGAAAAAGAAACTTCATCTAAAGTAAATTAAATCAAACAAAATATCAGAGGCAGTGGCAAAAATGAAATCAAAATGAAATTCACACCATATTGAAGACAATCAAATGTAGAACAAAGAAATATAAATACCACTTGGGAAAGTTCTTTATTTTCTTTCTTCTCTGTAGCCAGGTCTGTACTTCAGGTGTTGATTCGGGAGTTGGTTTTGTATGATCAATGGTGTATAAATCCTTGCCTTGTTTCCACAGCTGGTATCTGTCTGGTTGAAACTTTCTCACGAAGACATCCATGGATATCGTCACCATGTCTCTCCTACAAGTGCACTGCAAGAGAAGACAGGAATTTTTAAGTGACAACTAATGGAATACGCCAGTTTGCAGTAAAGGAAGTCCAAAACAAAAATCCCACTGTGCACAAGTCCATGGGACCTAATGAGATACACCCACAGGTCCTGAAGAAACTGGCGGCTGAAGTTTCTAGACCACTAGCCATCATATTTGAGAAACTGTGGCAGTCTGGTGAAGTTCCCACAGTCTGGAAAAAGCGAAACATACCACCCATTTTTAAAAATGGAAGCAAAGAAAACCCAGAGAACTACAGACCAATCAGCCTCACACCTGTGCCAGGTAAAATTATGGAGCAGATGCTCCTGGTAACAGCACTAGGGCACATGAAAGATAATGAGGTGATCAGTGACAGCCAACATGGCTTCACTAAGGGCAAATCGTGCCTGACTAGTTTGGTGGCCTCCTATGACAGAGCTACAGCACTGGTTGACATTGGAAAAGCAACTGACATTATCTACCTCGACTCATGCAAGGCATTTGACACTGTCCCACATGACATCCTCGTCTCTAAGATGAAGACACATGGACTTGATAGACGGATCACTCAGTAGATAAGAAACTGGCTAGAAGGTCTCACTCAAAGAGTTGTGGTCAACAGCTCAATATCCACATGGAGACCAGTGTCAAGCAGTGTTTCTCAGGGGTCTGTTCTGGGTCTAGTGCTGTTCAACATCTTTGGATGGCATTGCACAACGGCATCAAGTGCACCCTCAGCAAGTTTGATGACACCAAACTGCTTATGACACCAAGCTGTGTGGTGCCGTGGACTCACTTGAGGGAAGAGATGCCGTCCAGAGGGACCTTGATAGGCTTGAGAAATGGGCCAGTGCAAACCGCATGAGCTTCAACAAGTCAAAATGCAAGGTCCTGCACCTGGGTCTGGCCAATCCCAGGTACAAATACAAATTGGATTCATACTGGGTTGAGAGCTGCCCTGGAGAGAAGGACTTGGGATTGCTGATAGACAAGAAGCTCAACATGAGCCAGCAGTGTGCTCATGCAGCCCAGAAGGCCAACCCTGTCCTGGGATGCATTGAGAGGCGTGTGGCCAGCAGGTCAAGAGAGGTGATTCTCCCCCTTTACTCTGCTCTTGTGACACCTCACTTTGAATACTGCATCCAGTTCTGGTGTGCCAACCATAAGTGGGACATAGATCTGCTGGAATGAGTTTAGAGGAGGGCCACAAAGATGATCCAAGGGCTGGAGCACATTTGCTATGAGGATAGGCTGAGGGAGCTGGGATTATTCAGTCTGGAGAAGACTCTGCAATGACCTTATAATTGTCTTCCAATACCTAAAGGGGATCTACAGGAAGGCTGAGGAGGGACTTTTTACAAGAGCATCCACTGATAGGACAAGGGGAAATGGATTTAAATCAAAAGAGAATAGGTTTAGATTGGATCTTGGGAAGAAATTATTCAGTATGAGGGTGGCAAGATTCTGGAATAGAACAACAACAGAGAAGTTGTGGATGCCCCCTCCCTGAAGATGTTGAAGGCCAGGGTGGAAGAGGCCTTGAGCAACTCGGTCTAGTTAAGGGCAGGGAGGTTGGATTAGATGGTCTCTAAGGTTCCTTTCAACCAAAGACATTCTATGATTCTCTTCATTTACACACAAAATCCTTTCATATTCAAGCCATGTTGCTACCTAGGAGAGATATACTCTGCCAAAATAATTTTTGCAAATACTTGCAAATACTTTCTATTTGTGAGTGGGAAATAGAATAATTATTTTGTACTAAAAAACAGGTAAATTCTTCCCATTTTGGGCTCTGATTCAGGAAAATTTAAAGGAATACAACAAGCTTCTAGACTTACACATATTAAACACACTTAATCATATTTAAAACTAGTGGCATTTTTCTCATAATTGCTCTCACTGAGATAATAATAGAATTCATATTTTAGAAACATAGAAACATTAAGATTAGAAAGGACTTTAAGATCATCAAGTCCAACCTACAGCCCTACAACATCCTAACACTAAACCATCTCCTGAAGTGCCACATCCAGATGGTTTTTAAACATGTCCAGGGATGGTGACTCCACTACCTCCCTCGGCAACCCATTCCAGTGCTTCACCACCCTTTTGGTGAAGAAGTTTTTCCTAATGTCCAATCTAAACTTCCCCTGGTGCAACTTGAACCCATTCCCTCCTGTCCTGTCACTATTCACTAGGGAGAAGAGGCCAACACCCGTCTCACTACAGCTGCCTTTCAGGGAGTTGGGTAGTTGTGAAAATTCTTGATCAGAAGCATGCTGACCCACTAACACCTACACTAGTACCTAAGAACAGCTCTTGAAAAATATATCATTAAGAATCAAGTACATGTCTTAAGGTCTTTCTAGTACTCCATCACTAATATTGAACTCTTGTCAAACAGAATTAGCTAATTTTTAAAATTAACATAAAAATATTCACTCTGCAGAAGGTATAATATTTTATGGAAACAGAAAGCAAGTAGACAATTTTTACTACTTGACTAGTAGAAGAGATGTAGTATTTCTTAGTATGGCAGCTCTAAGCAGAAATTTATATGCAGAGTCGAGTCTTTGTGATTTGTGTTTTTTCTCTTCATTTCAATTAAGTATACCTCATGATGTACCTTCTAAGATGTGAAATTACACCTTCTCCCACAAAAAATACCTCCTCAACCTAAGCACCAGTTGTTACAATATTTAACACATTAGGCTTGAGATATCTGGAGGATTTTTGACATTTTACACTCATCATTGGATTTTTGTTAATAAATGTGATTTTCACTTTACCTGAAATCTAATTCTTCCGAAGTATTAATTAGTAGAAGAATAGTTGTACTTCATAAGGCTGAATTTTTGGCCTTCCTTTATCTAATAATTTTGAGGGAAAAAAGAGGCACCTAATTCAGGTTGCAATGGCACAATGTAGATCAGCTCTTTTTCTGTACGTCTGTAGTACAGTATGTGTGAAAATAACAGTCAAGAGAAACTATAGTAAGTTCTGCTCTTTGTATAGAGAGAATGGATTTTTACAGAATGAGGCAAGTATTAGGCTGGCAGCCTTCTTTATATGCAACATAAGTCTCAATCCACAAAGTATACTCTCAAAACTATCTCATCAAGGTATTCACTGATACACCTTCCTAACGCCTATAATGATTAAAGCTTCATGGTGGAGTGGCACAGTGGCAATAATGTATTTATTGGAGAGACACGTTTTAAATAATTAGATGCTTCCTAGCAGCTTAACTTCAAATGCACTTTAAAAGACTATTTCACCCACTACATTCTACTCTTCTTGCAATATTTTAATCAAATTTTGTTCAAACAATGTAAAAAATATGCCTTAATAAATAACATTTTAAAGGTGCTGCAACTGGAACTGCTTACTGTGGACTAGCCGTAGAAATGCTTGAAAGGTACTGTTTGTTAGGAGGACAGGATTTAATAAATCCTGGTAACAATAACTGTTCTCTGCTACAGAACCAGGCAGCGATATATTTTCACATTGACCTTCTGGCAACTTTCAGGCAGTGTTGCAGAAAGCTTTGATATCAGTTGGCAATCTGTGCAAGTTTCAATATAGGAAGCCTTCCTTTGGTAAGTCATAGAGAGTACTCTCACTTTTCCCTGACACATTCAAACACACACAACAAAAACACAAACTCAAAACACCACTCTTTTTTAAGGTTCTTTTAACACACATTCCATGATGTTTTAGGTAAACAACAGACAAAATTATTTCTAATACATTCATTATTTGTATTCACAATACATAGGCATATAGTTTTAAAACTAGTCCAATATTTAAACAGTGGATTACAAAATACTTGTTTTTTTCTTGATTCCTATTCTAGTTTATCTTACACATAATGCCACCTACACACTCCTACACAAAAAGAGACTCAATTTATATTATGTAGAACTGATTCCACAGAATCAGATGCCATTGCAAAAATATGGCCACTCTCCTCTAGTTCTTTTGAAACCTGGGCAACAGAAACAGTGTGACTGGGCATATCTGAAAGAACCTCATCTTATCTTCAATGTTCCACCTCTCAGCCCTTGTCTCTCTCTAACTCAGTTGCCTGTTACACCTTTTTGATTACACACTTTCTTTGCTTATGTGACCCAGAAACCACTAAATTAAGTATGAGTTAGGTGTGCAGATGAGAAAACCAATGAAATTCAAAATCGAAGTTTGGCATCAGTCTATGATCCAAGAAACTTGTTAGGTAAAGGTAAAAGTGAGGACAGAAGGGCATTTCGACACACAGCAGGAAGAGAGAAGAGGTGTAGGGGTTTGAAGCTGGCTGGAGGGTGGGTGTTCACCAAAGCCGATTTATCACTTCCCTTTCTCAACTAGACAGGGTAGAGAAAATGTAATGAAGGCCTCACAGGTTGAGATAGGACAGGGAAATCATTCAGCAATTACCATCACAGGCAACATAGACTCAACCTGAGGAAATCAACTGAATTTATTACCAATCAAATTAGAGAAAAGCAATGAAAAATAACACCAAATCTGAAAAAAAACCCCACCCTCTCTCCACCCCTCCCTTCTTCTCAGACTTTACTGCTAATTCTTCTACCTTATCCCCGAGTGGCACATGATGATGGGGAGCGAAGATTGCAGTTGGTTTACTTGATGTCATCTATCTCTGCCACTCCTTCGTCAGGAGGAGGACTCCTGACTTGTTTTTATAATAACAAAATGATAAATTTCTTTTTAAAGTTCAGAATATATTTTTTCTAAATATTCTGAAGATGTCCTAAAATGTCATAACACATTTTTCTCAGGTTTCACCTTTCAGCATCTAGAACATTTCATTAAGGAATGTTAAAACCAGCAAATTAATGTTATCAATCACAGTACATAGAAACTTCTGGCTGTGGGAAGGAGAAGAAAGCAAAGAAATTCCAATCACACTGAAAAGCTGTGGCCAAATCTCTTGTGAAGCATGCAAAACACCATTATATTCATTAGGTTTCTCTAAGGCATATGCTAAATTCTTGCAAAAGCTTGGCTCAGTTTTTCAAGACTTAGATACCCAACACTCATCACTCACACACATTCTGCAGCTTCTGTAAATGCTGTGTCAAACGGTGGGGTGAATCAACCATTGTTATGTTTATAAACCAATATTCTCATTGTTACATGTTATTCTTAACTGAAAATTCAGAGAGGATGAGAAGTAAAAAAATTAACATCAATAGGTTTATTCTAGGTTGTCAATCTACTGAATCATTTTTTGGCCAATATGACTCTTAAATCTTAAGTTTGTGTCTCCCAAAGACACTTCATTTGTACTCTTTTTCAGTAAAATGGAACAATATTCAGAAAGTCTACATATCTTCTAACAGATAATGAACAAATCTGTAACTCCATACATCTTCATTCCAGGAATTTCAGAATGCCTTGTAAATATTAATATTTCTTCCTGATAACAGAGAAGAATAAACCAGGACACAGAAAGGTGTATTTGTTAAGGTCACATGGCAAGCCACAGTCAGAACTGAGACTAGAATACATTTGATTTTCAATTCCCTGCTCCAGATGTTAGATCTTATTTCTAAAATAAACAGAAGATCAGAGAACGTTTTTCCCAACTCTTAAAATAATCTGGCTTTTGAATCTCTCCTACTATTTCAATTCCATTACAGAAATGAAAAAAAGTGGGCAGGAAAATATTAGTAAAAAAATAATTATATAGTCTTACTATGTACTTTAAAAGGTAATAAAATACCAGAAATTTCAAATAACCTGCAACTATCTATTTATGTAGCCTATCCTTTAACAAAAGGTGGATAGGAAAAAAACTACAGCTATGCAATGTTCTACCACTAATTAAATCCAAATCAAGTAAGCAATAGAGTATTGTGATATGTTAAAAAATACCAACAAAAAACCAAAGCAAAACCAAACACCTTCAACCGTAAAAAAAATAAAAACGGGGAAAAAAAGGGGTACTCCTGTCAGAAACAAAGCACACCCAGATAGAACAAACTTCAAAAAGAAGATTTTCTGTCATTGTTGAGTAAACCATGTGGCCACGAACAATGCTACACTGATGCTGTTTTGACATGTGAGAAGAGAGGCTTTGTAACACAGGTTGTCTACGTTTGAGAACGTAGGAGAGGATGAGAAAACAGGAGAAGATGTCAGCAGGACAGAAACTGTGGAATCCCCTATGGCTTTTTCCACTAATAAATAAAAGGTGTATGGAAAACACTTCAAAAGTTTTCCAGTTCAGACACTGACACACTATAAGCCATCTTGCAGGCGTATGAACCAAACCCCTCAAAAGTTTCTACCAGAGTACTAAAGTGGCAAATTGCACACAAAAATAGTAACAGCACTAAGGAAATTAAACGTACACACAATCCAAGATACTCTTAGTATCTTGGAACATTGGGCTCAACTATTAAAATTACTCAGATAAATAACTTGCAAAAATATGAATCATAAGAGTGGAACTAGAGGATTACATGTTTCACCTGCCACAAAGAAGCAAGAGTAGCTGAACCAATGGAAAATTTACTGCATGAAGTATGCATTCAAAATAGGGTGAAACCACCCCTAGACATTTTTTGAAGAAATTGAACATTTTTCTGTTGACTAAAGCTCTCATACAAAAAACCCAGACTCACTGATGCAAAGCAAAGTCCCTTCTAGCAAGCACTGGGTTATCAACAAATACATCATTGTCACTAAAGATCCTAGAGAAACATCTGCCAATAGTAATGGAAAATTGAACCTATTCCTAGAAAATATGAGTTTCCAGCTGGTAAATATGATAGACAAACAGAAAGGCCCAGTGTAAACAGAGATTGTATTCAATTTAAACTCCTAATGAAAAAAAATGACACATCATTCAAAGCAATGGAATTTCCTTCCACTCAAGCGAAGAAAGAAGTGAAGGAACAATAATGTTGACCACACAGGCCCTTCTGGCTTATGGTTTCTAAAAGAATGATAACCAAATGAAGGACTTGACAGAACACGATAAACCAACATTCCTCTTACCTCAGATAATTTACCATGCCCTAGAAAACAAATATTACTTCACTATTCACTGAAGTGGTTATATTGCTGCAGAGATCATGGTTCCAATGCTAACAACCATGAATATAGTGCAGGAACTCTCCCCAAAAAAATGATCTAAAAATTCCATTCTAGTGGTAGAAAAGCCTTTCAGAGAGCAGTAAAACAAAACACACTAACTCTGCAGCTATATCAAATATAACTATTTACTTGTTTATATGCTCATCAGCCCATAAATGACAATGAGAGCTAGAGCAAACTAAATATCGGCAAGAGTTACACTAGGTAAGAATGACTGTGAAACTGCTATACAGAGCTCAGTGTGGAGCAGGCTTACAATTATATAAGAAACTGAAAAACTATTACTAACGTACCAGAACTGCATGACATGGCTTTGGTTCAATACATTTTATTCAACCAGTCTGTAACAGGACTGCTCTCAATCCATTAGCTCTTTCTCTTACAAAAACTGACTGTAGCTATTATCTCTGAGTACCAGTACTACTTGGAATAAAAACATTGATTTGCCATTAGCCTATTCAGACACAGGCCAGATGGACAAATCTGGTAGCATCAAAGACTATACAGGCAATGAAAAATATATACATTTGAAAAAACAATCTTTCTAATTTTATTATGAGAGTGAAAAGGTTTGGTATCACTGAGATTTATTACCATATAGTACTGGACACTAGAAGAACTTCAGAATTAAAACCCATCTATTGCTGCAGCTATTATTATTATTATTACAATCTATTATTACAGATATGTAAGAGAAGAGACAGCCACAAACATTCATGGTCTTTGTCCCACACTCATAATATCCACACAAGATCCTCCAGCCATCCGCTGAAGCTGGGAAGGCAGTGCAACCAGAAATCTGTGTGGTTGAAAAGCATAAAAGTATCATTCTTGGCTAGGTGACTGCATTATTAACTTGTCTATACCAACTCTTATCATACATCAACTCCTTGGCATTAGGAGACTGCAAAGAAGTGTGTTCAAAACAGTTTTGTCTTCATCAGTAGGCAGTCATGGATAATTCTAGCCATGCCAAGTGTGCTTAAACCAAAACTTACCAAAAATGTTACCAAATGCCAACAATTTGTAACAAGCAGATTCAAAAAGCATCACAGTTACACTTGCTGACTTTGCTTTTATCAAACAGTATGCTTAGTTTCCAATTTTCTTCCTTTTCCTTTTTTTATTAAACAGAATGCAATAAAAAATATGTGTCATTTTATCATTATTCATTCTGGGTGGCTTCAGAAGATAAAGAGATCACTTAAGATCTGTATGCCTTCTTTCAATAATTACTTTCTTGAGTAATCAGAATTGCCATCAGCCAATCGTTCCTTATGTTTTGACAAAAGATCAGGACTTTGCTTGTGAGAGAATGACAATATGATGTGCTGCTTATTGAATTTTTCTGCCAATGAATAGGAGATATTTTGCTACAACACTTAAGGGAGATAAAGAATTTCTGTAGCCATAAATTCTAATAAAACTAATGAAGCATCTATAGTTAAAACAAAAATACGTCTTTTTTTTCTTGCAGAGTGGACCCAAAATTTAGGATAAATACTTTATTAAGAGTAGCTGTCTGATGTTTTCAACACAATCAAGTAATCAGAACTACTTCTTCATAATCAGCTCATCTAGGATGTTGAATATAAGTATTTTTAACTAAGCCTTTTCAGGAAGCGTAAACACCTAAATATTGCATTTCTGATTATGTCATATTCTTAAGAATATTTGGTATGATCAGATAGACACAAGACTTTATGCATGGAACTCACATTATTGTGGTTCTCACTTACAGACCATAGATTGTATTCTTTTGCTGATTTGTAGCTCATTTTTTAAAAAAATAATTTATTCCACCCCAAAAAAATATTGAAATTTAAAGGCTTTAACTTCACAGAAATATCTTGTTTGCACTTCATGCAAAAGAATATTGTGCTTTGTGTCTTTTCCTCTGAGAAGGTTTTACAGAAGGTTTGTATTTGGCAGAGAGAGAATTGATAAGACTGAACAAATGGTCTGGTATGATATCCTGTTGCTTTTTAATCTGTGAGAAGTCTATTAATCAGACAGAACATGTCCAAAGAGTGAAAGAGATTTCTGCATCAAATCTGTATTAACTTCCAAAAGTTCCACACATTTCTATGAAAACTGATGTTTTTTCCTTATTCGCTGTCAAACATATGTAAGTGCTTTAAGTCCAAATTCTAGAAAATAGCACTTAAAAGTTTTGTCTTCAGCATGGGTCTCTGAATACTTAATAGAGTTATTTTTTATTTATATTGTATGTGATAAGACCAAATTAGATCATTAAATTTTAACATTCCATGGAGGAATGATAATGGCTTTCTGATGACATCAGAATAGCTAGTAAAAAACTTTTTAGTTTACTTTTCCAGTGTGATCAGCATCTTATTTTATTGTGCAGATGTCACTCTACCAAATTATTATCAGATTGTTCCATCTTTAAGTAGATAATTTTATGCCATATGTTTGTGTAGGAATTAAGATTCTTGCACTGGAACATACCATATTGCTCTCTCTCACTAAAATACAGTTGAAGAATTAATGCTTAATAGACACATGCAGTGAACACTAAACCTGCCGCTGGGTAGGACGTGACACATAAAGGGGAACATTACTTGTTCTTTTCAACTGCAATCAACACTATTGGAAAAGAACTAGTAAATTAAACTCAAGACTTACACAATCACAAAATCACAACAGGGAAGATAGGGGGAACGTGAATTATCTTCTTTGATAAGTTGTCTCTAAGCTTATCTACTTTCTGAGAAAACGCAAAGTTTCTTCAGCTTTTGTTGACTTCAATGGAAGCTGAGCATATTCATGCCTTGTGGAATCGGGAGCTTTGTGAATATAGGTAGCTTAAGGGGAACGTAAAACTGTGTTCGACAGAACACAAACTGAACAGAACAGAATAAAAGTTAAAAGAAAGGTGGCAACCTGGGTCAGAAACATTGACGGTTTAACCAATGATAAACAAAAAAAAAGTATCTAGGTGACCTTTTTAGAAAAAGATTCACATACTCCTAAAATCACTTTTTCTGTTAAACATTTTCTCACCAAATACACATTTTCTACCCTGTATACTCTAAAAATGTGAAGTGACCACTTCCAAGTTCTTCACAATTGCACAGAAACAAATACAAAAGGAACTGTGGTGGATTTATTCTATGCTAGGTCTTCTTTTTCAAGGGTATCATTATTAAGGAAGACGTCAACTGTAGTAAACAGAACTGTTAAAAAGCTCTATCTGAAGTTCACATTTTTCATACAGTATCAAGTGGAATGAAACAAGTCACATAACAAAAGACCTGCAATTACTACAGAGATTTCCACAATTAACCTCTTTTGCTATGAATCTACCAAATGATGTCTGGATAACGAGGATTATTTCCTTCTAATGTTTATTTCTTTCAGGCTGATTATACGGGAAATAAGAAAAAGAAAGGAAAGGAGATACTGAGCAGTATACTACAAGTACTAAAAGCCATTGATTTAAAGACAGACTACTCTTCCTATTTCTTCAGGGACAGCTTTTAAGCAGGTTGAGATATCACTACTGATTCATTTCTGGGTACTGTAACAAGCAATATTCCACTTTAAAGGAGGGAAAACCAAGTAGTTCTAAGAATAAAATTAAAGCAGAATCAAGATGGCTATTTTTACACGAGAAGCAAAAAAGTTAGAGGTTTTTCCTCTTTCATGTCCTCTGGCTCTGGAACTCAGCATTCAGGTCTGGAAAAAAATAAGCCTAACTCATTCCTGTCACATGCTCTTGCAGTTCTAGTTAATATCCATAGAATTAGACCTATGCCACTTGTCTTTTACCCCACTTGACCTATGAAGTTACTCACTCTGATGTTAAGACCAGAAAAAGGATTTTGTTACATCTTCCTAAACTATTTTCACATTTCCTCAATCTGGAACTTCCACTAGGCATAAAAATTTCATTATGCTACTAGCCTAAATATATTCATAGATTGCTTATGTGATCCGTTCATATTTGCCCTTGGATGAACACTTTTATACTTTCAGGGATAATGTTTCTAATACCACCAGGTCTGCAACAGAACCAGAGGATTTGGTTACCCACAATTCAAGTACCATTTATTGTCCTAGACCCATCCAACAGACAAGAAGAGAAACAGAAACCTAGAATACAGCTATACGAAAAACTGTAGTTTGCTTCTCAATCGCACTTCTGTGCCATCTCTTCAACCCTTTTGTAGTCAATAATCAAGTCTTTTTAACCTGCTTTCAAATGAGATTCCTCCCTTTTCAACAACTTACAAACATAAGTGATCACAATTGTGCATTCTTTCTATGGTCTTCTACAAAGGCAGTGACACTTTCATACCACTAGTATAAAAATACAAAAGTCCCACTACCACCACTCCACACCCTCTTAGGCCCAGATTGAATACTTATGGTCAGGGTTTCCTATGTATTTAGCTGACTTTGGCTGCAATCCTGTTGCAGTCAAAAAAAAAATTTTTGCTCAAGCAGCATTTCTGTATTTCTGGGAAACAGAAGTTTCTTCAAACTTGGAACAGTGGCAACTATTTTGCTTTTGAATAAAATGAGAAAAAGAGAGTAGAATTTTAATAATTACAGGCAAAGGAATCAGGCTCAGATTTTTCTGCTTCACCTGAGAGGACTCTTTCTCTGATGCATCCTGAAAGTTCATGATTCCCACAGCCAGCGAGCCAGCAGAGGAGACAATGCTTAAATCTGTAACTGGGCTCAAACCACGTGCTGTAACTAGCTGGTCTGTCTGCAAATCTTTGTTTTAGAATCTGTGACCAGTAATTACTGCAGCTTTTCACAGTTCTTTTAAACCAAAGAAGGTTTTAATCTAAAAGCAACATTCAGGATAAGGCTGAATGAAAAACAATGTTTAAACAATGAAACATTGTTCATAGATATCTGTTCCACAAGCTTAACTACTTGCCACAGATCACATGCGTAGTCTCAATCTCCACTTCTGCATGTTTCTCTGTGAATAATTCTCAAACATTTTCCAGCTACATTTTCCAGTGGTTACATTTTTAACCATTTCAACTGTCTGAATTAACCTCTACAAGCCATTGCAAGCAAACACATCATTATGACCTGGGCTTGGAAAAAAATTCTCTCAACTAAAAATGTGTGCACTGCTTCTTATCCCGACAACTAGGAGATTTAGATTTACCCATAACACGGTAGCTTCTCTAAAAGAGTTGCTATTGAATTACGATATTGCGTATGTATCACATCTCCAACACAAGTCACACAGCAATCTGTTCTTTGTTGCAAGGCCAGGTCTCATACGCTGGTATCAAGCTGCTCTGCATGTTTTACAGGCCGCTGTTCAAACAGAAACTAAAGCTCCTACTTCCAAGCCAAAGACTGTATTCAAAACACTTTATTTTCCTCTCAGGTAAAAAGCAGAGCGAGGTGCAGGCACACAGTATATACAGGTGATATGCATTATGAAAGTTATCAGTTACAGGTGATGGGAAGACTTCAACATTTACCTTGCTTCTAGGTCTGGAATGTTGTGGGTTTTTTAGAATTTACAACACACTTTTCAACACCACCAGGTAGTTTCTGTAATTTAAATATATAGTAGTAACTCCTCCACAGATCAATTAATTGTCTCCACAGAACTTTGTTGGCAAATATGAAATCAAATCAAAATTCAAAAAAATAAAAACCAAAACAGGGAGCAAAGGTGACATATATTTAAATACATTATATTCTCAACAATGTCAAGAGTACATTCTACCGGTTGAGAACGGTCTTTTCTAGTCTATAGCAATTAACTAAAAAGATGACAATGCATTCTAATACAGTAGAACCAAAATACTTTCTTAAAAACTCAGCAACAATGTCACATTACTTTAATCCAGATTCTTATCTAGAGAATAAATTGTCAGAATTAGAGCAACTCACATCAAGAGGCACAATATTACTGAGAACCCAATCCAATGTGGATTGGACAAGTAACTACAGCATGAAAAAATTACACTGTGTAATTTGTACTGAAACAGAAGACAAAAACGAAATTAAAATTCAGTATTTTTAAAAGTCCTTTTTGACCCTTTTTTTTTTTACAGTAGCTCAGAAACAATTGCAAAAGAAAACGCTACCACCACACAGACAAACTCTCGCTGCAGAATTACTTTGGCTTTCATACTCTAGTTCTACAACTATTAAAATATTCAGAAAACCACTGAGTATAATTGCAATTTGGTCACAACTGGAAACAGAATTTTCTGTTAATCACTGTTAGTGCCAAAGCTACCCAGCTCAACAGAAAGTATGGCTAGGAACTAGTTTAATCTCCAACTATAAAAACTTTCTGAGAAAAGTGGAGACAGACACAATGAAAGACTGATTAAAAAGCATAGACCAAAGACATCCTTTCCTTACACCCTTGAAAGCTCAGACTTATTTGAAGTCACTCAGAAATTTCCAGGCAATATTGCCTGTTTCAGGAAATCATCAGTGCTTAGCAGGCCATCACCTAAAGGAACCTAAACACACACAAATGACAAGCTAGCTTCCTCTTCAGTCTGATCAAGGAATGTGTCATCTTGCTTATGCAGTGAAAGTGAACCGTGCTGCTCAGATTACACAATTATTTTTTTATCTTTCCTAACAGTATTTGTCATCTGTAACAAGGTAAAATAAACAGATACTATTGAATATATAATAAAACTTGATCATCTACTCAAACATGGAATAATATTTTTTTCTAATACACGTTAGTGTACAATAGCTTGTACATGCGCTATGAAATACTGGTAACAAATAGAAGCAGGATTATTAACATGTAGTATTTGTCTGATCTGCTACATATCATAAATCTATTCTTCCACTCATCTACAGGCATCTCAACAGTCTTAATGGACACCGTTAAGTTTGATAGTTAACACACAGACTGGAAAAATACAACGTGGTACATGGCATACTTTACTGCCCCAGGTTTATGCCACCTGTCAAAAAACCAAACCAAAACAACACTAAAAACACCACCATCCCACTAAAAAAAAAAAGAAAAAGAAAAAGAAAAAAAAACCAAAACCCACAACATTCACTTCATTTTCAAAGCCAGTTTTTGGAGTTTTCTTGCAAGGTGTCTCAAACATTTCTGGTAGAAAAGAACAGAGATCTCAATACTATTTCAAATACATAAAATGTGTTTACAAACATCACTGAAATGCCACGTGCTTTGTCACTACTGATAAGTATTAATTAGCAGACTGCACTGCCCAGTTGAAAAATACTGTGTAAGAAAACAACTGACAAAACATGCCCCTACAGCCATAATAGACTAACGAAATAAATATCCTGGTGCACCAAGGAACCACAACTCTACTGTCAGTAGTGCAGTATGCGATATGCTCTGCTTTGAGATCTTTGAGTTTTTATTAAAATATATAACTTTTACTTTTTACATGACTGCCCTATTAATATATTTCTTTTCATAAGGAATGAGTGAGGAAAGCAGCACAGCACTGACCTCAGACTTCAGAAGAGCAGATTTCAGCTCTGAAGGAAATGGTTGACAGGATCCCAAAGGAGACATCCAAACGATAAAGGAATTCAAGAAAGCTGGTATGCATTTCAGGAAAACATCCTCCAAGCCCTTGCATGGTTCATCCTGATACTCAGGAAAACCAGAACGTTTAAAATTAGCCAGAGTTGGCTTGGCCACCCAGTAACTCAAGACTAATCTCCAAGAACGTTTCTCTTGCTTAAATGTACTTGTTAATATGCATTTGAGTGAAGTTTCAGTAAACTACAGGGCAAAGACATAAGAACTTTTGGCCTATATGGAATACGTCTATTGTCATGTCTTCACTTTTTATATATATAGTTCCAATATTAGTGCAACTATAATTTGCTCACATTTTAAATTACTATTTAAATTACTATTTAAATACTTTATACTTAAATTATCTTCAGTCATACACTATAAGCAGCAGGCCTTTTGACAAAGTAGTTTTTCATGATGTATTTAAGCTTTATTATTTCTTGTTAGACTTTGTGACTACTTACAGCAATGCAGCCCCTTGCGACCTAAAAACTACTTTCTTAAGAAAAAACAGTGTAGGTAAAGAAGAGATCTGTCACTAACAGCATCCATATGCAGACACAAAATTCCACGATGGGGTGAATAATTCAACAACTCGTTACATGCAACTTCTCACAGGGTAATATCCCTGCTCTCGTGAACATCTGAACAACTCATGGCAGCTGGTGACCAGCTGCATGGCACGCCGTACTTCTGACCTACTGTGAGGCCTCAGCAAGGAGGCAGCAGCGTGTTGGCAGAGATGACAGAGCAGATGCCCTTTTTGCATTCACTGTCCAGACAAAACCTACACAAATACACTAGTCTGTAAATGGGAAGAAGCATTTAAAGCAAGACAATGCAGCTGTTTTTTTTTAAAGAGTGGTAATACAATGGAATTCAGCAAAAAGATACAGTAAAAACTATTGCATACCCCTCTGTACAATGCTTGTGTAAAGACACCTCAAGACAGCCCAGCTACCAGTAGAGAGCTTCCACAACCCTCCATGCAACTTTCAATCTTCTCTGATAGCCACAGTAGCCTAAGAAAATCTATTCATGCATAGGACTTATACCAGCGTGACTGAACTGAAGCAGTAGCAGAATAATCACGGCTATAGGTGAATGGGGATGTTGTAGATGTATTCCGCAGCCTTACAGGGATGCTAATAAGATTCAAAGTGCCATTTGTTCTGATTGGTTGAATGAGAAAGTTGGTTTAAGTGCAAATAAGAACAAATACAGGAACAAAGAAAACCAAAAAAACAGCTCACAACCCACAACTAGACTTTTCTTCAAACTACATTCTTCATACATAGCATACATTAGCTCCAGCTTCACGAAGTTTGTTGAATGGGTTCCTGAATAATAAACAACTGCCATAAACCAGACTTTTCATTATGAACAATTCACTGCATCTTTCTAAAAAGCATGAGGTCTGAATCTGGGCATCTGTTAGGTGCAGAGATGTTTTAAATGGAAATCCCAGACTCTCTTAAACAATGTTTAGCAGCAAAATACACACAAAAATCTGATTTTTTTCTTGTGGCCTCAGTAACAGCAATTTTACAGTGGCCTCAGTAACAGCAATTCTATGCCCAGCATTCAGGAGGTTTTTTCAGTGCACAGTGATTTTGAGAGCCAAACTAACTCAAAGAGAGTAATAAGAGAAAACATACAAAGGGGAAAAAATAAATTATTGTTTCTTCCCTCACCACTGAATCGGAAGACAGCTCACTTGGAAATAATTTACAGAAGGTATTGCTTAAGATTGCGTCATTAAAAAGAGTTTTATAACATAAACCAGAAACTTTTATGTTATTAAACAGGAAAAGAAAGATATAATGGCTGCTTATGTTAAGATGCCTGTGCTAGCCTTCACACACAAGCACAGGTTAAAAAGAAAAAAGGGGAACATAGAACACTAGTCAGAATCAGCATAGCTATCCATAGTTACCAGAAAACAAGCGCTCTCATTTCTCAGACAAGTTCAAATTACAGAAACGCACTATCACTTAAATAAATACACATGTAGTGTGCTAGTACAGGCTGTGATTAACTTTCATTCTGCAGTTTGACATGTGTGTCAAGCCAATGTCGGTCAAATTTAATGCACTCCATATCTCAAACCTCACTACAAAACAAGTCAGTCCATAAAGTGAAAACGGTTTTCCCACAGAACATGCTGTACCTTAATAATCAGCTATGGTATCCAGAGAATTGCAGTTACACTGCATTTCTCCCCATGGACAGAAAGGCATATCTTGAGTCCCCGGCATAATAAGACCCAAAGCCAAAAGCAGCATAGCTGTAACATAAAACTTTTCAATATAAATGTGACTGAGTGTGGTGGTTTGGCCCTGGCCAGAGGCCAGGCACTCACCAAAGTCGCTCTATCACTCCCCTTTTAGATGGACAGGGGAGAGGGAAGATGTAAAAAGAGGCCCGTGGGTTAAGATAAAAAAGCAGTTTAATAAAGCAATAGCAAATACCGCGCGCGGAAGCAAAGCAAAACAAAGATTATTCTCTACTTCCCATCAGCAGGCGATGTCCGGCCGCTTTTGTAGGAAGCAGGGCTCCAGAACGCGTAGCGGTTGCTCTGGAGGACAAGCACAAAACAGCGAATGCCCCCTCCCACTTCCCTCTTCCTTCTCCCTTTTATGTCTGAGCTGACGTCATATGGTATGGAATACCCCTTTGGTCAGTTTGGGTCAGCTGGCCCAGCTGTATCCCCTCCCGAGATGTTACCCACCGCCAGTCTACTGTTGGGGGAACGTTGGGAAAAAAAACCAACCCAAAACCACAACCTTGGTCGTGTGGAAGCACGCCCCAGCAGTAGCCAAAACACTGGGGTGCTATCAACACCCTTCTAGCTACCACTCCAAGGAGAAAAACAAAAACAACCAGCACTGAGAGAGCTGCTATGGGAAGATTGACTCCACCTCAGTCTGACCCAATACACTGAGGCATTTAAGAAAAGACAGATTCCAAAGTGAAATATAGCACAGAGATTAGCAAAGCCACTATGATTCAAATAACAGTGAATTCTCCACGGGTTCAAGCTTATCTGAATCTCAGCAGCAGCACAATACAGCAAAAGTCCAAGTCACAGATGCGGGGATTTTGAAGCACTACAGCAACCAGATATGTACCACTAAATAAATCATCATCATCAAGAAAATGTAGTTTCTTAACAACTATTTCTAGATTATGAACTCTTAAAAGTAGAGCAAAACCAGAAACTGAACACTGCCTAAATAGTATGAATTACCAT
>NW_009728012.1:27136-27352 GCF_000703405.1 Apaloderma vittatum | reverse complement strand
GGGGGGGGGCTGCAGGGGCCTCTGTGGGGAGGGGCCAGGGCTGCAGCATGTTGCATGCGGCTCCTTCCCAGCTGACCCACTGCACGGCACAGCTGAGATGGTGGCCCCTCTGCAAAAACACCAGACAGAGGAGGAGGAAATGAAAAATAGAGTGAGAAATAGGAGAGGGAACACCCAGGTAGGGGAGGGGAGGAGGTGCGCCATGAAGGGGCAGAT
>NW_009728012.1:16856-27105 GCF_000703405.1 Apaloderma vittatum | reverse complement strand
TCCCTACAGCCCCGGGAGAGCCTGCGTTGGAGCAGCTGGAAACCACCTGAAGGAACTGAGGCGCATATGGAAAGCCCACACTGGAGCAGGGGAAAAGTGAGAGAAGGAAGGAGTTGCAGAGAGAAGACGGCTGTATACTCACTATACATACCCCTGCCCCTGCCATGCCCCTCAGGGATGCAGAGGGTAGAAGAGTCACGACTGAAGTGTGAAGTTTAGCCTAGGGAAAGGGTGAAGAAAGGTGTTGTCTGCTTCTGATGACTCAAATCTATTCTAACTGGCAATAAACTAAAACACTTTTCCACAAGTTGAGTCTGTTTTGCCCACAAAAGTAGTAGGTATCAGCCTGTAACTATTATTATCTTATTACTATCAGCCTGTAACCACTGGAAGATGCAGTGATGTAAGGAATGGCAAAGGCTCACAGCAGATTTAGAAGCAAAAAGCGAAGTTGCCAAGAGCTTTCAGCGCCTTGTGTATGCTGCAGCTCTTACTGCTCCTGCCAGCTCTACAGCTGAACCAGTGATAACGCTGGTTGAAATTTCAGAGTAAACATACTAGCACAGACAAGACTCCAAAAGGAAAATATGAAATGAGCTTTTGGCAAAATAAGAAGATAAATTTAAAAAGAAAACCTAGTAAGCTGGATGCACCATAAAGAGCAGTAATAGTTTTGTACTCACACCTATGAGGAAACTGCTAAATTCATTAAGTAGGGCACCATGCTCCTACGCAACTATGCATCAGGCAGCTTTCATGTACATGTTTTCAAAGCATTAAGTACCAAAGTCATTATCCTTCTTCCCCTAAAAAGCCTGAGCTACAGAATATCAGGCATATGCAGTTACTATTCATGCTAATCATCACTGCTCTAAGACGGAACAGCAAAGAAGCAGGCCTGTCTGGTATTGAGAAAAATAATTTGGCTCATAATTTCTGCCTAACAGTAATTTGCCTGATAAAATGTACACTAGTGGGTAGCCTTTTAGCCCCTACCAACTGTACCTTGCAATAAGCCTCCTGAACAATATTGGGAGATGCTATAATTTTATACTTTGTAATTCATAAATGGAATGCTTCACTCATTTTAGTCTGATGAGCAACTACCATCAGTCCAAATATATTTCTGTACATTTGGCCATGACAGAAACAGATGGGAATCCACTTTCTATCTACGGTTTAAGAAAAAAAAACAACAAAAAACAAAACATATGTACGTTTCTTAAAACATAGTAAAGAAAGCTTTTAATCAATGTTGGCATTTGCAGTGCAACAGTCTCTTTCAAGAATCAGGGTTAGAAAATGTGCTATAACACATAATTTTCACAGAGCAATTTGTTTGGGTTTTCTACCACAATAAAAGCCAAGCTGGATTTCAGCAAGTATTCAACAGTCTTAAAGACCATAAAAGTCTGAGCATGGAAGAAAGAACGTGGATACACAGATAATCATATTTTGTAAAGCATACAGAAGTACTGTTAGGAACTGGAACATAACACAGAGCAACATCTGAAAAAAGGCTTTAAGAAGTATATCAGAGGTAGCACAGATAGCAGACAAAAACTCTTCACGTGTATGTTAGTACATGAGATGTGAAAAAAAAGCTTTAATATATTGGACACTAGACTAAAATCTGTTTGTTTCTGAAAAGTGTCCTAAAAGATAAAATATTCATATATACATATATCTGTGACAATCTTGCCAAAAATGTTTGTTGATGACAAACAAGTTAATATTTCTTGAATCTTTCATAATACCAAACCAATACAGTTTGAGGCATACGTATTCCATGGCATTTCACAAAAGAATCACAGAAGTCATGGAATAACAGTCTTTAGACTAAACATAAGTTCCCATGATAAGTACGGTCACTCTACATTTGCAGCCAATGGCAAACTTGGCAATATAGTAAATAGAGTACAGCATATATTTTAGTTCTTGCTTAAATTCATGCCTAAAGTTCCTCGCTAAAGAAGCTGCAACCTGCAAATGCCCATTTCTTTCTGCTAAGGTGTCTGTCTTGGCTGTTGACACCAAGGATTTAAAAAGTTATTCCAAGCTCTATTACTGCATTATCATGTCAAAATAGTAAGTCCTAAAACAATAATAACAAGAAAAATGACAACATAAAATGAAATCTGAATCAGTAAGTTGACTTGAAACACAGATTTTTGAAAGAGAAGAACAAGAAATCTGAGGATTTATCACAAATGTAATTTTAGATATGCTTTTGTCATATGAGGGTAGAAAATAAACAAAACTATAAAAGTAAAGCACAAAAGAAGGAAAAATTTTAAGCTTGCCTTGCACCAACATTGGAAGAAATTATTGTAAGTAATAAACGAAGTTCAAACTGATCCAAGTAGTCTGGATTTTCTCACTTTTCGGAGTTAACTTATTAAATATTGCATGCGTTGATGCACATCATCAAAACCAACACTGTAAATTTAAAATGCTATTTTCATTGTTAAACTAGGAAGGAAAAAAAGAATTTGTAGGAAAAGCATTTTTTGTTAAAATCCAGTTCTTGACTATCTTTAAATCTTTCCAGCAATACACTTATTTTTTTAAGCAAGTCATATACCAAAGTGCATTTTAAAAAGTTATTTAATAAATAAATAAATCTATTTACAGCCAAATTATAGAATTATTTTTTTTAGAACAATGGATGGACTGACTAAGTATTGCAAACACTCCTCTTCGTATTGAAAGGAAATCATTGCATTAATCCATTGATAAAGTAAGTGCAGAACCTAAACAAGTCTGTAATATTTTAATTACAACGTTTTTATCATAAGTAATCATTTATATTGCCCATATTCAGTACTACTCAATAAGCAAAAACTAAGAAATAAACAGAGAAGCAAGGAGTGTCAAATTAGGCAGACAAATTCCAATTTTCCTCCTTCAGTGAAACAGAGAATTTTAGTATAATTCTTAACAGATATGCATTCACTCCTCAAAAATTGCTGAGTTGAAGAGAAAGGACTAAAAACCACAGCTAGAGCTACGTAACAAAGGGAAGTTGCTAACACTTTTTTAAAATACATAGAATTTAAAAGATGCCAATTAATCGTATTTACCAGAAGAACAGAGGGCTGTTCTCCAGCACTACAAAAAATGTCCTCCTTGAAATGGGAACAGACAGTTAAGATTGAGATTTTACTTCCGAGCTTAACTACATTTTAGCTCATTTCTTGTATCCTACAACGTATATCTTTCCATCTTTGTAACTGACATATAAAGGTAACTCACAATGTCTTGTTTTATCGCATCTGATATCTAATTTATCCAAGCTGGTTAAGATGAGGTAACATAAGAATATTAATAGCAGCTTTATCAAGTTTTTCTGCCAAAAAGGAGAACGCTGACAAACAATCATTGGGATATGTTGCTGAGTTTTAGTACTTAAAAGAAACCATGTGATGAATTCAAGCAAAAATAAATTTGCAATTATTAAAACGTAGCGTACAAAACCCCAAAATCTTACAAATCTTCAATGAATTCAGAGGATTTTGTCTTAGAGACACCTCATATAGAATTTAAAAGTTTACAAATTTTGCCACCAACTTAGTAATATAATTTTCCAAATCCACAACTTTCCACAAATATTATAAAGAAATTTTGCAGCTTACACAGATCTTAGGAAACTGTAGCAAGATCAGAAAGATTCTAGACACAGGAGAAAAAAAAATCTGAGGAAGGGGAAGCGGAAAGGGAAGAAGAAGGGGAAGGAATGGGAAAGCTGAGTGGTAGTCCAAGGCACTAAAGATGATCAACATATGTAAGGGAGTCTTGCAGAATACCTAAACTACTACAGCAATCCTCCACTGAAAGATCACTAGCAATGTATATACTAAAAGCCTTTACCTGCTATCAACATCACAAATCTCTCGTGTAGTGCTTGAGAGTGCATATACATATACATATGTAATTTTCCAAATTCTACATACTTGCCTAGTTCCATAGCTCTTAATCTCCTAGAAAGACAAATAATATTTGTCCTAGAAGGACAAATAAATACAGCACTACTTACTTTCTACCAGATTACACATAGATAGAAAGTATGTGGCTGTAACTTGCATCAGCTTGAGGAAAGGTGTCACACAGAAGCAGCCGTTAAAGAACTTCAGATTGTGTTTATTCCGCACTGAGAAATACATACTAGTGTTCTGCTAGGTACTACACAAGCTCTCCAAAACACTTAATAATGGATATTTCATGATCAGATAGCCTTCTACTAAGAATATGTTTTTCTAAAAGGTAATGTAAATCATCTTTCTTGTAACTGAAGTATACCCTCTCTGGTATAATTTACCTGGACATAGAGCAAAGGAATAACGTCCTCAAAAGAACATCTTGAAAATCTTGTGATATCATGCCTCAATCTTCTCTTTTTCAGACTAATCAAATCAAATCACTTCACCAATCATGTAATTCTTACTGCCTACTACTGCCTTCTACTACTACTTCTGTTATTAATGCAAGATGTTAGGAATTCAGTAGACAAGTGAAAATTTTCATTACTCAAACAGTATAAACAAAAAGGGTAACTGGACAATAATTTGTGCTAAGTCTTAAATTCTCTTTAACAAATGTAATATGTTTAATACCAGCTGTGTACAGTAAACACATTAAAAAGTGTATTTTACAAAATGTCAGAAAATGTCAAACTTTCAATTATATATCATCGTGATAAAGCAGCTGCAAGCTTGAAATAGCAAATAGATGTGTTTTATTTATATACAAAAGTATTTTCCTTATTTTTCTCTGTTTCCTTACTAGCTTGAAAGAGGTAGTGCTACCTAGTTTATAATATTTTCCTCACTAAAAGGATGCTGATGACAATACCATTATTTGAATACAATCAAAAAAATTAGTAGCAAATATTGCACTGCAGTAGCTAACCTTGTCAGCACAAAGGATCCTTGTGATCATTTCTCTGAGAAACTCCCAATTTGTGAATGCTCAAAAACTAGGGAACTCCCATTCCTTTGTCTCAGAAATTTATGTTCAATTTTTCCTTGCTCTTCCTCAGGAAAACCATGGCAGCTCAAAACTACATGGGCAGCAAATGCCAAAGTCTCATCACTGTCCTCACTACTGCACTCTAAACCATTGAAGCTATTGTAGCAATTGCAGTAGGGAGTCTGTTACAGACACTCTTTTTCATCAGATCTCCAAAATCAGCAGCTCATGTGAACGGCCCACTAGCTCCTGCAGAATCAGGAGCTGCCAAAGTACCTCTAACTCAGAAAAAAGTTAGTTCTTAAACTAATGTCTAAAACCCAGCCTTCTTCCCTTAAGACTCTACTGTGGGAAGATCACCTAGTTTCAAAGCAGAGATCTAAAGAGAGAGAGCAGAAAAGCTGAGAAAAAAATACATTATTTCTGGGGAACAATGGTCCAGCTACTGCTACAAAACCCGCAATGGTTTCAGATAACATGCAATTGCATTACACCTGCAGCTCAGTTCCACCTGCAGTAACACAAGGCAAGTGTTACTTGTTTATTTTGCCACTAAGAGAACATTCTTCTAGCAGAGTTACTTTCTGTAACTATATATTTAGGCATATAATGAATCTACTTTATCCTCTAAGCATAGCAACTGCTGTCCATCATAATTTGATTAAAACTCCCACAAATCCATTAAAATAAAGCTGGTGCAAGATCATTTGGCATTCTGTCCAGTAAGATGCAGAAGGTATATTCTTTGCATGTGTCCTGGTTAGCGCTAAAAAGAACCAATTCTGTTCAATGAGTCTTGCTTCCCAGCTCAGTCTCTCCTAAGAAGCTACATGTTCTGAAGTTAGCAGCATGTTTTTGCAGACAGTGCCTGCTACTAGCAGGGATAACACCTGATGGTTACAGTTACTGACAATGATGGGTTTGCAGAAAGGCTCCTGCTTATATTTGGACTTTATAGTGACCAAGGCCACCGTTGGATCTTGTGTGTCACTCTGGGCGTGCCAGGAATTAAAAGGAGTCACAAGAAAGTAAAAAGTTGCATCTCCAGTAAGGAACGGACAGGACAGGTGACCAACAAGAGCATTCTATTCCATGTAAGTCATATCTGGTATAAAACTGAGGGATCACAGGGGTTAAGGACTCTTCTTCAATGACTGGTGTCTGAGGAGGACTCTGTCCAATTTTCTGCCTTTGATCCCAATCCCAAGTTCCCAAATCCATCTCCTTCAGTCTCATTTCCCTCTGCCCCTGAGCCAGAGGCTTCCCCAGTGCTGCCTGCTCTGCAGCATCAGTGGGGATTGCTATTGGGGTGGGGTGAGCCAAGTTCAGTATACATTATACATTATACAAGGTCTTGCATACATTAATTATTTTTATCTTTCCTTATTAGTACAATTATTGTTTTATTAAAGCTGTTTCAGTTTTCTTTTCCAATCTGTAAGTCTCTCTGCCTTATTCTCCCTTCCTGTTTGGGGAAGGAGAGGGGTCAGAGAGCATCTGTCAGCATTCAGTGGGCAGCTCAGCCCTAACCCTCGACAGCATGTTATAACATTAAAAAGTCAAGTTTGAAAATTAATCCAGCAATAATTAAATTTTATGAAGGTAAATATAAACTAGTGCAAATTCACTGGCCAGATTCTACTCTGTGCTTGAAAGATTCAGGAGAAATCAGGAGATTAAGTGTCTTACAATCATCACTATTTCCTATGCATTTCCCTTTCTTTAGTCTCTAGCTGGAGGCCAGCTGCAGAATTATAAAAAATCCTATACTCCTCGGGCTGTTTTTCCTTCTGTTTCAACACAGCTTCAGAGAGCTGAAACACACTGAAACAACAGCTACTCCTGCTGCTACTCAAGCCTATGTGATCTGGCAGAAATTTAGATGCGGTAACGTTCACTCAGTACAGGAGGGGAAAGAAAACAGAACTTCTAGGTATGTGTCCTGATTTTAGTTAAACAGAACCTATTCTGTTCAATGATTTCAGTTTTCAGCTCAGTCTCTTCTAAGAAACTGCACTTTCTCAAGTTAACAGTGTGTTTGCAGACAGTGTCTCCTACAGGAAGTGATAACACCTGATGTTCATAGTTACAACCAATGCAATAAGACTCTTGCTTAAACTTGCTCCTATAGGAACCAAGATCACCCCTAGATCTTGTGCTCCATAAAGTAAAACATGATGTGATTTGGAGGGTTATGGTTTAGGGATGAGTAGGGTCATTGGTCAGACTTGATGTGTCTTTTCTAAACCTGAATAATTCTATGATTCTATGAAAAGGATCATAAGTCAAAGACCACACTTCTGGTGAGGAAGGGACAGGACAGGTGACCCAAAACTGACCAACAAAGTATTCCACTCCATATAAGTCATATTCAGTATAAAGCTGAGGGTCAAACTAAAAAGGGTTAAGCCCTTTTTTTCAATGGCCAGTGTCCGAGGAGGACTCCAATCTGAGCTCATAAAATCAGCTTCTGTATCCAGTTCCCCTCTGTTTCCAAGTCTGGCACTTCCCCAGTACCTGTCTGCACTGAAGCATCAAAGATGATTGCTACTGGGTGAAGGGGTTGGGTTCGATATTAAGTTTCATATACATTTCTGCATATTTCATTATTTTTATTTTTTCCATATTACTACTATTGTTTTCATTAAAGCTGTTTAGTTTTCTTTTCCAATCCATATGTCTCTCAGCCTCAGTCCCTTTCCTTTCTCCTCTGGGGAGGGAGAGGGGTTAGAGAGCATCTGTCATTTGTTTAGTGGCCAGCCCAATCCCTGACGGTGTAAGTCACAACATTACTCTAAAGTATTCACATTTAATTATTTTATTTTTATTTGTATACCATTTTAAGTACTGTTTCCAAATAAGTGTGTGAACGAGTCAAAGATATTAACGTAAGCACCTTCCAAGCTTCAGTAACTAGTTAAATTACTTTGAAAGTACTTTAGTTTTAGTAGCTTGTAAAGCAGCTTGTGTAAGCTTAAAGACAACCATTTGATTTTCACATCACACTGCTGGAACATCCAACAGTGATGTATAAAACTGTTACAGAAAGAACATTAAAATGCAATTAGAGTTTGATCCTGCTAAATTCTCAGCAACTCCAGAAGGTGCTGAATGCCTTCATGCCCCTTTTGAGTTTCTTGGTGCACTGGCATGTCTAAGCTTGGACTGTGTTCATACAGACACATAAATCTCCAAAGACCTCTTCTCTAAGACCCCTGTATTTTTACAAGCTCTACATTAACACTGACAAGAGTGTTTGAAAGTATAAAATAAAGACAGGAAATTCTTAGTATTTCACTAGATTAGCTGGTGCATAGAAATTGACTAGGTATTGTGTTCATTTTGGAGTGGGGAGAGGGAGAGACGTTACTCACTACTTTACTTGAAACAAGCCTGTCATTAGAAATGACAGTGCCATAAAAACTAATGCATAATCACTGGCAGGATCCAATTTAAAAGATCTTGTTTGATCGTCTCCCCTCAAATACTTAAATGCAACCCTTATAAAATAAAAGCTACATAAATAAATGCAGGGGGAAAAATACATATCCTTATCATTTATACACTAGAAAGCAACAAAATCAAAAAATCCATTGGATGCATTGTGTCTGATTATTAACATTTCTGATATTAATTACCACCATTTGGCCCCAAGCTTCTCTCTGGACAATAAAAATGAAGTTACATTCGCTTTAACCATTTACTTCCATAAATCTTACTTTTCATAATTAAAAGTGCATTTTTTAAGAGTATCTGAAGACATTTAAAAGAAGGTTACAGATATATTTTAGAATGGTAACATTAAAATAAGGCAAAAGTAAGCCACTTGAAAGATTGTCTGGCAATAATGAACAAATAAAATTCAGTCAATACAAAATATATCACCTTATTATCCATGAACAACACTTGACTATAATCAGCCCTACTACTAGCATTTTAAACTGCACTACAGCATTCAAAAATGGTAAAATACATTAACTGTTTGACAGTGTGTAGTAAGAGATCTGAGCTTAAGAAAGTATTCTACACTGTTAATCAGAAAATCTAAAAAAAAAAATCCTAGATAAGGCTTTGTTTTGCAGTGCTGATCTTATCACTGCTATGATGCTCTATGGTGCTGAACAAAAGACGTAAACATACTTACTCGTCAAAGGAAGTGTAGTCTTTAAGATTAAGGATAATTTATGAGTCTAATTTCTATAGTGGCAAAATGCTTTATTGATAGAGATGGCAGTTCAGCAACACCATTTTAACCTGGGTTAATGTGATTAAAAAAATCCAGAAGCAAAAGACAAAAATCGTCAGTTAACGGAAAGCTTTAAAACCTGATATTCAAATAAAATAAACAAAATCAGAGAACAAATTTTCTCCCCACGTATACTACACTAGTACCTTGAAAGAGAGAACCTACTAACAATTCTTACTTTAAAGAAACTGCCACAAGAGGAGAGTTTTCAAAACTTTTAACGTGGTAAGTATGTTGCACTGTGAGTCACTCGCCCCCTTTAAGCAGAAGAAAACGAATATGAACTCTGTAACTGAGAAGAATTTTCCAGGGAGCTGTGACATCCAGGAAAGACAATGAAGTTACCTGGGGTGCTAGAAAGGATGTCTATGACCTCCAAACTGAAGAGAGCAGCATAGGAAGTGCTGACAGAGTAAGGGTAAGATATCCAAACACCTACAGGTGCATGACTATTCATCATTTTCCCAGTGGCCACAGGAGGGGATGCCTTCCCAATGTATTTCTCTACAACAAAAGCAGACCCTCTTGCATGTTTCTAATAGCATAGACTCATGATGTACCATCCTCCTCTTGACATGGCACATGCTTTGGAAGTCAAATTACCAAGGCATGTATTAACTTCATCTTCCAGGCTTTCATTTATCTTGTCAAAAATTTCTGATAGCAAAAATGAGAACAAGAGGACAGCTTTCAGTATTCTTGGTCTTGAAGGAAGGAGACGGCACTGTAATGCACAAGTTGTGGACGTCTCAATAAGGCAGGGCAACTGATATCCCAATAAAGCAGAGATAAACGGTGAAATCTCGATCCCTTTCTTTTCAGGCCTCCTGTATTCTGAAACAATCCCTACAGTTAAACAGCAGAAAACCTGGAGACTTGTAAACAAAACCACAGAACATGGAACTCAAGGTTGTCCTGGTTTGAGAGCACCAGCAGAGAAGTTTTCGGGGCTGCCTGGAGCACGTGGCAATCACAGTAGGGCAGGAAGGGGAAGGGCAGCTGTGCCTATAGGGAGGCCAGGATGGGTCAGGTGAC
>NW_009728012.1:11585-16825 GCF_000703405.1 Apaloderma vittatum | reverse complement strand
GCATTCCTTCCCATGGTGCTCAGTATATAAGGGCCCCTCAGAAGAGCCCTGAGGCCTTTAGTGCTGCAGTGCTGGAAGGATTGCCATCGGCTGTTTGTCATCTCTCCCTGTCTGCCGGTGTTCTCCTGTCCTGTTTACATGCTGCAGAGGAGCGCTGTTTGACATAACAGGTTGTCTTATCCTGATGGGAGTGGCACAGCTGCTCCAAGGCTTTCTTCTCGGGGTTTGTTTTGACTGTCATTGGGACTCTGGGCTCAGGTGCTCCCATATGCTGCCAAGTCCAGTCTGGGACTTTTCCACTTGGGACCTAGTTGCCACTCACAAGGCACAGGTTCCATATTAACATATGCCCTGTTATCTTTGAATATACTTGTATATGTATACATGTTCATTCTTACTGTTAACATTGCATTCCTTTTCATTAAGCTGGTTCAAGGGTTTTTTTCAAGCTCCCAGTCTCTCTCTCTGGTTCCCCTGTCATCCTCCCCTGGGAGGGTGGTGAAGGGATCACAGAGAGCACCTGTTTTCGACAACACGAAAACAAATTTCTAATCCTCTCCTTTTGGTGATTCTGTTCTTGAAAATAGAAACAATTTACTCCACGTTTCTTCAGGAAGTACAGAACTGTAGAAAGTGAAAATTGTAAGGTCACCTTGATGTGTGCAGGGATCAAAACAATGGAGCCATAATTTGATTAAATTAAAAAATACAGAGTCTCTCGAGTGTTTTTTAAAAAGTAAGAAGTTGGTTTATGTTTTTATTCTTAGCTGTAGGAAATATATTTGTAAACTTTTAAAAACTCACTGTTTAGAAACAGGTATTTAATGGCTGCCCGATCTAAGCATCTGACCTAGAAATGATTTTCAGAAGTAAACCCCAGCTGAGCTACTGTGTTTACAATCACGATTACAATTGTCTTATATTCTAAAGGCAAACATAGCCATAGAGTATAAATTTGTCTCCAGTGTGTATAAATCCCAAAACAGACTGAAGAAATCCTCTCTTATCCAGCCAGTTCTCATATCTTATAATGAGCCCTATTACACAGCAGAGTAATTAAGTGTTGATTTTATATAGGAGAACAGCACTGGGGGTTTACTCATGGCGCAGGTAGACGACTTCCATAATGAAACACTGCATCAGAAAAGATAGGGGAGAAAAAAACCAAGATTACTTATGGGCTTTATCTCAGACTACAGCAGGTTGTGTTTGCTAATCCCATTAACTTACAGGGTCAATTTTAAATCTTGGAATCTATTTACCTCATATAAAAATAATTCTATTTATGCATGGAAGCAGTATTTACTGTGAATATGATATACTATTTTATTGACTATGCATGTTACACTATGAATCTTTTTGATTCAGAGATGTAAATTAATACATATATAAGAACTCTAGTGATGAAACAAGGCAGAAAAAAGTGTCAGAAAACAGAAGAATTGTTACAGCATACCTCTAAAATTACCCAGCATATAAAAATTGTTAAAGTTTAGAATTTTGCTTGTCCTCAGAGAAACCTTGCATGGCAAAAGAATTGTTACATACTTCTGATTCCTAGAACAGAGACAGCACTACCTAAACAATATCCAACAAAAAGTACAGCACGCATGAGAATATAAAATGTTGCTGTTTAATCACATGCAATAAAATCACAAAACTGGAGTATTTTTAAATGTTCTAGCTGAAAGACCAATGTAATTTTTTAATATTAGTATGCAGATCACACCATATTTCCCAAAACCTACTACTGAAAAACAACATTGCAACTTTTAATTTCACACTGTCTATCCACAGCTATTTGTGTATACTTCAAAATCTTTTTCCTGAATGGCCAATGAAGCACCTTTTCCCTGCCTTCTAGTAGCCATTAAGATGTTTCAGCTTTTGCTTTTTTTTTTTCTAAAAACATTAGACATGAATTTTGTCTTGTTAGACAAAACTTAAGATTCATCATTATTGCTTGCACCGAGTACCTGATTTATTAAACAAAGATGCTGCAAGAGCTGTTTTACTACACAACTTCCTTGTGATTCTCAAAATCAGATTTGGCATGTTACTGGTACCATGAATACAATGTATATCCTCAAAAAATATGCTCAGGAATGCTGGTTTTAAGATGTATGCTTATAACCGAAAGCAAAATTTCAGAACTACCTTTAACATTTCTCTACAAAAGATTATAAACTCACATTTAAAGCATGGTAGTTTACAATACCATACAACCTGTAGAGGGAAGTTTTATGACAGCAGGAACTTCTTATTACCTATCAAGGACCTAGGAGTCCTGGTGGACAATAGGCTGACCATGAGCCAGCAATGTGTGACAATTGTAAATTTTCGTAGAAAACACTGGTCTGATACTTCTGATACTGACGCCTATCATCTGATACTAAAGTTAAGTAAATATTAAGCATATTTTAAAATCACAGCTGTAAATAGCCTCTTTATAGGCTAAATAGTCAACATTCAAAATTAAACCCTGTCTGGATGCTATCTTAAAAGATATCTTCTGCAGATACTACAAACACTGTTACACATTTCCAGTGACTTGACTAACAAATGTTTTTCTTCCGATTTCAACACATGGACACCACAGGCATGTCCTGTACTTTTAATATAATTCACATAGAAACCTAGTAGAAGCAGACACAGTAAAATGACTCAGACTTCATTAAAATATTGTTGCTTGCAGGGTCGTGTAATGAGAGAAAGCAATAAATAAACAAATACTTCATAAATAAATCATAAACATAAATATATGCAACAAATGTCTTTCCCAGCCAGGTGTTTTAGTCAATTCTTAATAAGATCAATGCCTGTTATTTTTACAGTAACTTGACAAACTAAAGGAAACCATAAGTACATTAAAAGGCAGCTTTATTAAAAGATACCCTTCCTTGAAAAAATCTTTTACATTTCCTTGACTTGTTTTTTAGGACATATATTTGTCTTACATTACGAACCATAAACATATCTCATTTCCTAGGCTTTGTTATGTATTTATGCAATTGTCACTTCCTTATTTAACATTCAATCTTCTATTCTGGATGCAGCACTGACCTAAATAGAGGCTCACTACATTGTTATGCATGGAGTGCAAATGACAGCACGAGTGTATAAAGGCACTAAACAAAATGAGAGATGAGGCTTCAAAAGAATGGTGTATGTTGAGCAAGTCATAATAAATAGAACAGCTGTAAAACCAAGGAAAAACCTTGATAAATTAACAAAAAGGCACGTGCTGGGTGGAGTGCTGACTGCACCCAGTCCACACCATAGCTAAGATGACAGCAGAGAAGCAGCAACGGCACCATGGAACTTAGATTGGTCTGAGCACAGTCTGCAGAAATCACAGAGAACCATCACCTGACAACGAGAAACAAAATCTGCGAAGCGAACTCAGAAGTCAGTGCTGCCTTATCTGCCACAGCTCAATAACCAATCCTAGCCAGACTGCTGGGACACCTCAGGAAAGATGAGTGTATCAATGTGAGAAAATGACTGTAATAAAGGGGGGCGGGGGTGGGGGGGAGCAGGAACAGAGAGAGTTCTACAAAAGAACTACAAAGAAGAGCCTGTGAATAAAATTAATTCTGTTTAAAATTTTTACAAACCACCTTCCTCTCCTACAGAGTCTTGCACTGAGCTTTTCTACCATGAGAAAAAGTATAAAATAAAATTATTTTACAACTACTTTTGTTGTTAGCACTGGAAATGATCAGCTGAGCACTACACATACACAGAACAGGCCATTTAAAGTCGTCATAGCTAGTTCACTCCTAGGTTTTCCATTTTGATAGATTCTGTTTTGAATAACATATCAGCAAAGTCTAGTTTGATTGATCTCCCAGCTCAAGTGATACTTTAGGCTCACCAAAAGGAATCACAATATAGATAAAGAAAAGCACCAATTTTGTTTTAGGCTTGAAGCACCACTAAACTTCTGTAGACAAAGCACAAATCAACTGAAGGACTGAAGTTTCAAATTTACTCCTCAAACTACTAGAAAGTGCCTCAGAAAGTATAATTAGTCCCAGCAAGTTGCACATTGGGGATGCACACAGACTGCTCAAAACCAACTCCTACGAGGTACACAGTTCTCAACACTACTGTAACTGGTTCCAAAGGGAGTAGTATCCTAACTCCGTTTGAAAAGGTCTTAGTACAGTCCTAATAGAAAGGATTTTTAAAGGAAAAAAAAATCTTCTAGAACTTTAGGAGCCACTAGGATCATGGGAACTTCCACAAGGGAAAACAAAATAGCTGATCAAAGACTAATATAACAAGGTATCTTCAAAACTACTGCAAAGATTCTGTGATTCTGCATGACAGAGTTACAAAAGACAAGAGGGGTAACCTGTTGGAAAAGAGATTTGCATAAGGGCAGAGAGGACGTGGAGAAGCCTGCACCGGAGAAACAAATAGGGAGGGAAATAAGAAGAAAAGATCTGAAAAACAACAACTGTTAGTTAGAATGGAGAGAGATGCTGGTGAGTAAAGAGATGTGGGTGAGGCAGGATGAAGGACAGCACAAACACAGAGGAGGCCAGTGATAGTAACTGTGGGAATACTGCCTCCTCCAGACCTCTGAAAAGAACACCCAGAATCTACATCCCGCTCTCTGCAGAAAATAATTAATCTAAAGCCAGAGTTTATGCCTCAGCCCTTCTGCTATTAATGCGCAGAGTAAAATCTCCAACAGCTAGCAATCACTGTGTTAGCTCTAACATAAAAGATATGTAAAAGTCCAAGTCCTGTTGTAATTCTTTGAAAAACATTTGAATCTTAAAATTAAATGAAGTATTAAGAGAATAAACACTCTAAAGTCAAGAATTCTCACATAGAAAGCACTAGTCACGAATGCCTTCAAACCCTTCCATTATGTTTGTACATTAATTCATGCTTTTTCATTAAAATACCACACTTATTTCTAAATGAATATTTTTCACTAAATGCTCATGACAGATATGACCTGAGAGAGAATAACAGTTTTGTAATTGTGAGTGTTGTACATCTTGAAGATGTACAAGATTCCTCTCTTTACTCAGTCATGGAGTTCCTGTGTGATGGCAGGCTGTCTTGGGTTACAATATGTAACCAAAAATGTGTAATTCTATTTTCATCTGTTGAAACCGCTTGGAAGATTTTTTTTTTTCATTTCTTGTTAACTCCAGGGGCAGGTGCTTTTGTTAGTGGGTAATCATGGGTTAACGATGGGAAAAATGGTGGGAGCCGCC
>NW_009728012.1:866-11575 GCF_000703405.1 Apaloderma vittatum | reverse complement strand
CGGCCGCGAGCCGGACGCGGGAGGGGAACCTCGTGGAGCCGCCATCGGACCTCGTGGAGCCGCCGCAATTCTTCGCCTTTGCCGGAGGAGTGGACTCAGCCCCATCGCCACCGGACCCCTCTACCGAATCATCCGGAGCAGCATCTGCCACTCCAGCAGGACTCTAATCTGGATCTCTTTGGACTTTTTTTTGTGTTTCCCAAGTCAGGTATTCTGACTCTATCGGGGTCTGGGATTATTTGTTTCTTGTTGGGTTTTTTTCCCTCTGTATCATTACCCTTGTAGTTTGCAATCTCTCAGTAAAGAACTGGTATTCCTATCCCCATATCTTTGTCTGAAAGCCCCATAATTTCAAAAGTACAGCAATTCGGGTGGGGGAGGGGGGGTGTTTACATTTCCCATTTTCAAGTGAGGGTTTCCCCTGACTTCTAAACCAAGACACAGGCTAACTACAAAATCCAATTTTTCATGAGCAGTAGCCAATAAAATACAACAAAAGGAAGCTGCAAGAGTGATGAGCTACCATGTCTGCAGTTTAAGTCAGCTAACAGTTCAAAGTGCTATAGAAAATGCTAAAATTTAAAATGCAAGTCATCGGCATCTCATATGGGACACCTCAAATCAACAAAATATTTCAGCCTTTTTACTTCTAAGCTTAAAGTTCCCCAGCTGTAAAATGCAGATAATAATATGAACTAATCCACATGAGTATTGTGATGTTAATTTTCATGATGTTTAGAGCTGCAATAACGAACATATTACAGAAACAGTTAGAAGGAATCTTCTTTATTTTGGTGCTGGTTTGAATAATGAACTTCATATTACGTGCTCTGGTAAAATACTGAATAAGTGAATCTTATTACTGGAGTAATATTGTGTGGAAAAATATGCATCTGTTCATAAAATTAAAGATTATATATTAACATAATGGGTGAATTGAAGTTGAACTGACACCTTACTTTTGACAGACTCTTTTTTCAATACTCAGCTTTGTAACATTGCTGTTCTTTCACATAGAGTTTCTTGATCAGTGTGAGAATTATCTAACGACCTACTAAGATGTTGCTTACTAAGATGTTACCTGTTCAAATGGGAAGTGTCAGGAGGACAGAGCCAGGCTCTTTTCAGCGACGTCCAATGACAAGACAAGGGGCAATGGGTACAAGCTGTAGCATAGGAGGTTCCACAAAAATATTACGAGAAAGTTTTTCACTGTGAGGGTGACAGAGCACTGGCACAGGCTGCCCAGGGAGGTTGTGGAGTCTCCTTCTCTGGAGACATTCAAAACTTGTCTGAATGCATTCCTGTGTAACATCATTTAGGTGTTCCTGCTCTGGCAGGGGGGCTGGACTAGATGATCTTTTGAGGTCCCTTCCAACCCCTGACATTCTGTGATTCTGTGATTTTAGTCTTTTCTAGACAACTGAAAGTATAGAACATCTTGCTGCTATGCAAACAAGTCAAAATATATGAACTGTCTGAAAAACTTAGACTAATTTTTATAAACGCATGTCTGTGAAACACTGTGTAAAAGTGCATTTGATTTGGTTTTGTCAGCATGATATGTTCTTCATTAAAAGATCTACTTAGAGAAAAAAATGGAATAAGAAAGTAAATTAAGTTGCTAATCTTCCAGTAAAGCACCTCAAAGACTAACATCTTAAAATCGCTGAACTGCAATACATTTGCCAAAAGAAATAATCTGAAATATCTTCAACGCTTTTGAATAACTGTGTTAGCAGTGACTTTTAAAGAAATTTAACCATTTGTGTAAACGACTTTTTTATAAAATGCATCTGGAATTAAAAAGACCTACTGAGTCAACACCAAGCAGCATTTTAGCATCCCCTTATTGTAAAAATAAGGGGATTTTTACATTTCTAACTGCAATTTCTCAAACAGAAATGTATGCATATCTAGTATAGGAACAGTATCAAGAGTATCACAAGTATCAAGCTCACCAGGATCACTGACAAGCCCATGCACAGCATATGTGACACCTTCAGGCCATACCAGATTTTCAAAATACATTTTTACAGCTCTTGGACATGAATTTCGACACTTCCTGGAAGCTTCTAAGTCTACCTGGATAAAATTTTTGAATGGAAAACCAAGACTTGGGAGACACTATGCTAAAGATGACAAATGTATTCCCAGAAAATCTTCAAAGTTGTAACATCACTATCTCTCAGAAGTGAAGCAGAGAAGAGTTTATGTCCACATACGATAGGAAAAAAGCAACAAAGGAAAGCCTTTGGAAGAATTACTTTTAAAAAACAAAACAAAACAAAGCAACAAAAAAAAGGAAATCAACACATTTCACTTGGCTGAAATTCACTGTCATGGCAGAAAGCATGTGACACACCATAACTCGTTTCTGGCTTCTGGATAATCAGCTAGCCCAGTAAGGTAAGTACTGCTCTATCCCTGAGTACTCTATGACAAAAATCTCGGAAGGTAGGACAGTTCAGGCTCGAGGAGGCTACTCAATCTTAAGATCAGCGGGAACTCTCTATCACTATTCAATTTTTAACTGCAAGACTATCAAATTAGGTAATAACTCATACATTGGGGAAAAAAACTGTGCCAAGCTTTCTTTTTGCAGGAAGACTATACAGGACTAGTGTTAGAAATTTTACTATAAAGTTTCAAATACTTTCAGTTGTGTAGTCCAGATACCATAAAAGCCCTCCACCCACCCCTATTTTTTAACATCTAACCTTAAAAGCTAATCTTACAGGCTTTACGTATTCTATTTAGGGGACAGAATTAAAACTTTTTGTACCTAAATAGTCCAAACTGCTCCCCAGAGATTCTACTGTCTCAGTAGAGAACTCAGTACATTAATTCAGGCACTTCCATTACAAGTATGGCACTGGGAAAGCTTAACTAATTAATGCATTTTCAGTCTTGATTTAATTTCAAATGAGAGATCTAATATTGTTGTTTCCGAATACTTTTCCTCCTAATGTTTAAGTATTTTTAGCAACTAGAATGTGTTAAAATAAAGGAACTCAGTGATTTAAATCCGAACGTACAGTCTGAAGTATACATTTTCCTGAAGATTGATTTTTAAAGAAGTTATACACCTAAATATGCAGACAGGTATGTACAGAGTTTCTGGAAGTGTATAGGAGCCTAATTCACAAAAGCTCTCCACCGTCATTGGCTAAAAGAAGACCTCAACACCCCATCAATATCTTTCCTATAATCCAAAAGACTGCACTTTCTCTGCACAGCAAGAGCCAGTAGCTATTTGAAAGATGACTGTGGATTACCATATCAGAGCTTTGTAAGAAGTAAACACTAGCTTCCCTAAGGCACCTAAGAAAGACACACTGATAATGTTAAAAAATACCACCAAGAAATTTCTAACAATCACAGGGAGGATGATTTTTCCCTTCCTACATGCCCTCGGGCACCTTTTGCTTTAGCGCTCTGATGATAACAATAGAACTTCTTTAAAAATGCATAGTGAATTTACTCCTGTTATATTTTATACAAATTATTTGCATAAAAACTATTTTAACTCCTATGTTCAATACATTAGCAAGTAACTGCAACAGAAACTAAATATTGTTAACAATTACAAACATCAAAAGACTCTCAATTTTAATTTTCATTTTCCTTTATGAAACATAATATATTTAACACCGTTAAAGAGAACATATTCTGCCTAGCAGTCTGCTTTTTCTGATGGCATGTGTCTGTAAAACAAAATGACAAAAGACTGAACACGGAAGTAGTTAGATACTACTTTTTTATACCCCACAGTTGTTACACATGACAGTACTTTTGCCTACGAATACAAGTACAAGGAACTACCTGTCTTTTCCTACAATCTGGGAAGCCAAATCAGGATATGGATTTCAATATAACAGTGTTAAAAGTGAAGCATGAGACTTTCAGTACTAAATGTCCTAAAGTATTAGTGAATCACTTCACATATACTTTTTTGTAATTATAACAGCAATTAGGTGAAACAAAAAAGAATCCAAGAAATCTACTACTCCAAATGAACCCACATTAGACTGCCTCTAATCCTTTTTGTCAAGTATGGTTCAACCTTCATTTCCCTTCACAATTAGTATTTTTCGATTGGTTCAGAGGCTAAGTAGCTTGAATGACCCACCTTTTGCCCCCTGCCCTTTAAGAGCTTGTAGTGAAAAAAATACTTCTGACATGTTTAGATACTGGCTATTTTTGAACTGCTACAATATAGTTTCCATAACCTAGACAGTAAAAAACTCCTAAACATTTTGCTTTCTTAATTCATAATATGTAAAGGCTAAAAATTGCATGTATGCAACCTAATTGTAATTTACTTCACAAAGCATTATACTATGATTTAGAGAGTCTTTAGGAAATGGGTAAGATTTGGTAGCTTTTAGTTTCATTTATGAAATAAAATTACTAAAAATGTGTTCTCTGTCTCAAAATCATTCCCAAGTAGAATATCTAACCATGGTTAATCTACTTCAGAGAAATTCTAAAATAAAACATGCAATAGCTCAAGACACAAATCATACAAAACTGATTTAACTCTAGCATGATTTCCTTATATTGTAAAGACTTTCCACACAGGCTTTACCTAAACAGCAAGAAATAAAAACAGTATGCTGCCACACAGCACCAAGCCAAATCTATCCATTCTGCATATAAATGCAAACATTGCTTTGTATTAAAATTCACAGAACATGTAAGATATCTGGATATTTCTTTTGCTAGAATCATCACACAGCACAGCACCTCCCCTTCGAGAATAAAAAAAAAAAGAGGGAAAGTAAACATGAGAAGCCAGAAGTGAGACAAGCTATGGCAATAAATAGTAGTCAATTTTACTGTTTCACTTTGGAAAAGTTGAAGAATCTGTTTCATCTAGCTACCATCTACTTTCATTTTTTAATGAAGTACTTCAGTACTGGCCATCAGTTGACATCGCCATTGCATATCAGTTTGAATGAGATAATGATAAATGATGATAAATGAACAGGTTTGTAAGATTTATTCCTAATCTGATTAGAATGAAGAAGGGCTCATTTTTATTTTGAAATTACATATTTTGTAGCATTTACTTATTACCTAGTCATATAGAGATTATTCCACACTGGTTACTATTCCAGTTACCAGCTGGCATAGCTCAACAAGTAACAATTTCCAAATCAATTAAACATGCTGACTAGAACACCAATTTCCAAACCTATTCTCATTTACAATTTTATTATACTAATTACAATTATCAAAGTAAAATTAACAGTCATCTATTATTTTAATTTATATTACAGTTTTGAGATCATTATTTTAGAAAATGTGGCATGTATTATACAAGTTTTAAAAAATAATAAAAAATTTCTAACATTTTCATTTACTACCTTTGTTTTCAGAAAAAAAGTACTCCATTCTAAATCTAAATGTAACTTTCATTCTTCTATCATACTCATAGAATCAGCATTTCAGAAACTCTCTTCTTTTTATCTTTATATTCATTATTTCATTTTACTTCACACTCTTGAAAACAGAATGTATTTTCTGCATAAAATTATTTTATTTTTGCTCTACACATGTATTTCTAATGCTAATCCAGTTAGTTATTTTAAGCTCGAGAATATAGGATTTAGATTGCTAAAAGAAAAATCAACAAAAGCATTATTTTCCTCTTACAAGACACATGGTCTTATCTGCTTTATAGCTATATGCAGTTTCTTAAATGAAGGACAATATGATGTCTTTCATGAAAAGAAAATTTGCTGATGCAAATCATTATTTCATATGAAATTCAAACATGAAGAGTAAGTCATCAACACCATTCTTCTGCAGCTTGGGACACGCACTGTAGGAACAGTCATACTTCCAGAATGATTTCTGGAAAGTGATTTTGATTTGTAGTGTGGGAAAAAAAATTGCTTGGCATACGCTTCTCCTTGATATTTGGTATATGTGGAAGGTCTCACGTTCTCATGAGCATCTGCATTTGTTTTCAGAAAATTTTACCTCCAGCAAGACTTTTATCAAGTGATACAGGTAGTTTTCACCTAGTCAACTATTTCAACCATCGTTCACTACTTCACTTTGTATTAATCATAGAATCATAGAATCATAGAATGGCCTAGGCTGGAAGGGATCTTAGAGATCATCTAGTCCAACCTCCCTGTCATGGGCAGGGACGCATCAAAGGTATACAAATAGAAGTTTCAAGCTAAACTTGACTGATATATTTTAAGGTTCCTAATTAAAAGAAGAAATACAGGATACTAAGATATCTCCTTTTGACTAGTCTAAAAAATAGCAACTGGTTATAGGTCATTGCAGTGAATTTTTCACAGATATATTTGTATTATCTGTCTGTAAGAAAAATATTTTAAAATAATAATGAGTAAGTTATAAAGACTTTGAACAAAGTAGTCTGGTTTCAGGGAATGTGAAACTTCATTCAGATATTTTTCCAACACTTCGTTTGCTTCTGACAAATGCATTAGTAGGTCTCACCTCTCCTATATATTATCATAACAAAATAGAAGGTTATCCATTTTCTGCCAAGTATCTGCTCTCTCTGTAAGAGCAATGATTTGATTCAAAAATGCTAAGGAACCCAGCAGTGCTGAGATTACTTTCATTAAGACAGTAAACTGAAGGAAAAAAAAAAAAAGACATCAGACTATAGCCTCAGAGAATATGCACGAAATAGCATTTCTTTAACATACTCTAATAGATTCAGGCAGAGAAGAGAATTTGATTTGGAAATTAATTATCAGCTGTCACAAAACATGGACATCATTAAAATGAAAAAATACGGCAAACATGATACAACCTAATCTTTGTTAAGCTTAAATCTGAACTAATACCAAATTAATAGTCAGCAAACACTTAAATTATGTCAAGATAAAGGTTCACACAGAACATTTTAAACAGTGTCATGCAGCTAGAAACATGAAAAAAACACAAGCTCGTGTTCAGGATTATTCAGTCATTTCCATCACCTCTACTTTCAGTACAGATCAGATGACACAGACAAAAACAGTCTGAAATATATTAAATAAATGTGTTTTAAGAAAATACAGAAGAAAAGTTGATATATATAAAACCCATTTTTTAAAAAAAAAACATTGTAAATCCAACTCTGAAAACTGGTATGCCAATGATATTGTATAGCAGGCAGAAACCCTGGTGGAAACAACAACATGAAATCTTACTACAGAAAATGTATTGCCTCTTCAAGGCTTTGAGAATGCCACATGCCAAATCCATTTAAACTGTCTTTGCACAGGATTTAATCATTGTCCTCATGTGAGGCATAAGATCCAACCTCTAACATTCGATGATTCTATGATTCTATGATTTCATTTCATCTTTTAGGAGGCACTCTGGACTATGCATCCTTATTCATATCACAACATCTTGGTAATGCAGACTGATATGAAACTGGTAACAGATTGCCGTATTCCTCTCATGAATCACCATAATGCGCCTTTCTGGGAATACCTAACTCTGGGTCAGCCTTTCACTCTTATCAGGTGCATGTCAAAAATTCATATAACAAATCAGTATTTTCATACCAGACCTGAGCAGCAATAAAGACAGTAGAATGTAATAGGCAAGAATACCATGCATAAAATACACTTTTTGGCAGATGATCCCCTAGACCAAGGTGCTGTAAGAGACCAGGCACTTAACACCCAAGTAACTCTTCTCTCTGCAGAAAACAAGGAAAGGTGCTTCCCTCGCCCTGGTTTATATGGACATCTTCTCCCTAACTTTCCCAACCCCCCTCAGCACTGTAGACAGAGTCCTATTCTGTTTCAGCTTCCTTTAAGAACTAAAACAGTGAACTTCTAGAAATAGGTCATACATGTATGTTTGATCTTGCATATACGTTCAGTAAAGCACTAAAGGAATACTGGTGCGCAGATAAATACACTAGTTAACGTCCAAAGAAATGCAAAGCAAGCACAAGGGGAAAGAAGACTGTCAATCATGTGATAAGGGCATGTTAATTTTCTTTTTATTTTCTTTCTATTCCCAGGTTATTTCAGTGTAAGATAATATTTATATAGATAATATTATATAATATTTATGATAATATTTATGATTTTTATGTGGTTTTTTTTACATGATTTTTAAGAAGTTACTATCTCTCTATCAAGACACAAGTTCACACACATGTGCCTGGACATAGCACTGAGAATGAGAATGGTTTAGCTCTGCAAGTCATCCACTTTATTATGCTAGCTTCTTCTATTTCAGCACTTAACCCTGTTACAATGGATAATAAAACACCAACTGGAGTCAGATGTCTATAAAACTGTATTCACTCCAATTAATGGTCTTTAAAAAGTAAAACAACATCTCTAAGGTCCCTTCCAACCTAGGCCATTCTATGATTCTATGATTTTCAGGATAAAAGAAATGAAAAGTGTAAGATGATAGAAAGATGATTTTAAAACTATTTATGTAATGTACATACTGCTAGCTACATTAGCATACACATACTATGTTCATTTTCACCATCCAACAAAGCTATATTTAAGCAATCACTTCTGCATGTTGTGAGCTATAACCATATAACCAGCACTACAATTATACATTAAAATTGTACATTTTTCTAAATAAAATTTTAAAAGCCATAATAATTATTACTTGCATTTATGCTTCCCAGCCTAAGATGTCAATACCTGCTGAAAGTTGATTTGAAATTGTTCCCATTTTGCAACAGAATAATAGCACAATAGACTGAATGATTTAACCAAATCCTATAATTAGGGACAGATATGGAATTAGAACAAAATACATGAGCACAAAAACTGGTGCAAAAAATTAACTGAAAAAGCCACATTATATCAACTACATATATTCTTCATATCTGTTCTGCTATTTTAATCTGCATGCAGCACTTAAAGGAGTGTACTGTTATTTGCATTTAAAATATTACAGCTTAAACGGTGGCAAATTAATCTTCAAAAGAATCTTGGTAAAAGAAGACCAGCATTAACCAATGCATTTAAAACAAAAGTAAAGAGTTGGATGCAAGTGCCTAAAGTCGTTTAGAGAGCCAAGGGCAGAGCTGGAGTTAGAACTAAAAATCTTTTAATTCTAGCCTCATGTTTTAACACTGGTAAATGCTGCCTGTCCCAGGCTGTTAGCAGGAACTGTATTTATGCTCTGACAGTAAAGTACACTCTTTGAATGTGTGATGCCCAAAGGAGAGGATGAAAAACAAGAAACCATCTGTCTGAAGTCTTTCTGAATATGCCTCAAGAGCATCATAAATGGAAAAGCATATTTAAAAAAAAAAAAATTGCCACACATGAATATCCATTTTAGGATTCCTGATATGTTCTGAAAGAAGAACTAAATGAAAATTTAAATGGCGACATAAACATCAAAGAACTATCATGACAGATAAGTATTAACATGATGTACACTAAAAGGTTATGGTACGCACACTTCCTAAGGCCTGTAAAGGTTCATTTTACCACCATCAGCTGTAAAACAAAACTCTTCTTGTCACAACACAGAGAATGAATGAGTTCTAATAGAAACCTGAATCTGCTTTTTCTTAATTATCACAGCACATCTCCTCGCTACACTTAACTTACAACACATGCACTCATAGTCTGTACTACGAGTTCTTCATAAAGGATTTAATCCCACAGTAAAACTAAAACAGATGTAAAAAGGAATGACAGAAAGCCTCACAAACTTTGCATGAGTGTATCCTAACAAAAAACAAACAAAACCACAAAAAAAAAAATCCCACAGTAAAACATCAACAACAAAAACCCACAAATCCCAAACAGTGAAAGGGTGCATCAGCAAATTCCTAAAGGTGCATCAGTTAATCCAGTAAAAAGTAAGTTTCGACACCTCCGTAAGGTCTGGACATTTTCTGCCTGCTTATGAACTTAAGAGAGTATCTCCCACAGGGTACAACTACTAGGAAGTTTACGCAGCCTTCTGAAAGTGCATAAGGAATACTAATACCACAGCTCATTGCTTTTTCATCATGAGTTCACATATTTCCTCAGTATTTACAAGTAGGTGCTCCTTTAGTTAAAACCAGAAATAAAAAGATCAACAAATTAAATCCTTTTGAGGAAATGTATGAAGTTATATTGCCCTCTGCTGATGAACAGCTAAAATTGTAAAGCCAGAGCTCATGCTCCATAAATATTTTGAATACTGTATGTTACTGAAATCCAAATATTTGGTTTGCTATGATATATTCTAAAAGATACCAAAAGTCATTTCTGTTTTTCAAAGAACTTCCAGCAAACAGGGGAATACAAGAGATCTGAATAACAGATAACATGCAACTTTAGGTTTTTTCTGCCCCAAGAGTTAGAAAATAAACTTTGCTAATTTCATTTTACTCTAAGAAAAATGAATCTGCATGAACCCACTCTAAATTATTTACCATATGAAAATGTCTGTCCAACCAAGTTGGCTACTAATAATACTACTCTTCCTTGAAATGAATATGAAATTGTATCTTATTTAGCAATAAGCAAAACAAACTACTCGGCTTTGATATTCAAAGGCCATATATAGGAGATCTTAGGAAAGAACCTTATATTCAGCCTATACAGACCATTTGATGATGGAAATATATTTAGTTGGGTTAGAAGTCAAAAAATATGTTTTAATACAGCCTCCAGATCTCTTCTTGGTTAAACACTGAATTTAGAGTTATAAATATTTTAAGCACTAGTTAG
>NW_009728012.1:0-835 GCF_000703405.1 Apaloderma vittatum | reverse complement strand
CCTGCTGCCTTTTTAAATTTGTTTTTCCAAACACTACAGCTTACTGCTGGCAATGCTAATGTGTTATTAACACCTGCTGGAGCCAGAAAGAACTGTGTGAGCCACCTAATTCAGCACCTCATACTGGAAAAGTATACAAAAAGTGTTGCTCATTATAGCTTTGCCCTTGTGCAGAATAATATCTCCAGTACAATTAGTACAAATAAACAGCAGTGCAGATACAGCTGAACATACTTAGAAAGGCTTCAGACCAAGTTATAGCCTAAATTCTCTTCCAACCTTTATGTTCGCGGTCCTGCACGGGCTAAAGCACAAATACTTTACCTTAACTGCAGTTTTATCATATATTAACTGGAACATGCTAGGTAATATCATCTCAAACCACATATTTAAGTTCTAATCTATATAGGCCTCTGATTTCCTTATACTAAAATATGATTAGCAGCACTGAAGTATAATATCACCTTGGAAACAAGGCTGTATGTTCTCCGAGCACATAAAAAATGATGCTTCATTTTTCCAAAAGGATGTTTTCATAATGCCTTTTTAGGGTTTTTTTAAGTCACAAAAGACATCAGGCCTGAGATAAAACAGGCAAACAAAATGAAATAGTACCCACGATGTATTCTAGGTAAAAGGGAGTTGTGTTGATCTTAACATCGAATTTTCTTCATTCTTTCCACTTCAAAAGCCACTCTCACTACAACTGAGCAAGTTTAAGACAACAGAAAATACTGTTTAAGCTGTGACTTTCTGTAATTTTTGTCTTGCCCATATGTAGATTATGTCAATATAACATTATAATATGTTATAATATAAATGTAGAGTATAAATA
>NW_009728011.1:0-509 GCF_000703405.1 Apaloderma vittatum | reverse complement strand
GGACTAGATGGTCTCTAGAGGTCCCTTCCAGTCCTTAACATTCTATGGTTCTATGATTCTATGATCCTCAGAAGCAGACAAGATGGTAGGGGGGGTAGTTGACAGCTAATGACTGCTGAGCATACTAAGATGATTATTTATTCTGAGATCAATTCTTAATATGCTGATGACCATCTTAGAACTCCTTAGTGGCAATAATAAATACTCTTCCAGAGAGTCTTGGAAAAGATCAAGAACTGAGAAGCCTTTGAATGATAAAATTGAAGGAGAAGGTGGCAATTCTGAGCAGATGCTTGTGCTACTGCTGATATACAATAAAAACCAGACCCTCTTCCTCCAGAAACAGGAACCTGGCACCTTTCGCCAGCCCTAAGTGATTTAAGAAACAATTCCACTTGAGAAATCTACAAACCTGAGCAAGTCCTACATGTTATATAAAGCAATTTCCTTGAATTCCAGATGCTCGTCACAATTCATTTGCATCTAATTCAACTCAACTCAGGATAGCC
>NW_009728010.1:0-2870 GCF_000703405.1 Apaloderma vittatum | reverse complement strand
CTTTCCCAAGATATTTGTCTACGTCTGCATTTATTCTGCGGCACTTCCCCTCCTCGGTGGGGAAGGCAAATCACGCACATGTGAGGTTATAAAGGAAGCTGGTTTGCGACTCCCTTTATCTCACACAGACATCGTCAGAGGATACGTCTTGTTTCTACACCAGGCTGTTGCAGTCCGCTTACTTGGTCCATAAAGTCTCAAGCAGCAGTTTTGAAACAGGTACTAGCCCCGAGCACGCCGACTTCCCCTTCTCCACATGCTCGTAAGCTGCCCGTAAACTGTGTCTGCCTCGGAGGAAGACGGTTTAGAGTTGAAAACACGTTGCGTTCTTTATGACAACAATACTAAAGAATATATCACTGATGCCTGGTGGGAAATCTTTATTTTCTATCCCTTTGTACATAAGTAACTTCAGGGAGGGATACACGCTCCTCTCAGGGAAATAGGCAGCTGGAAACTGTACTTAGCAGTTGAAGCCAGATTAATAGATAGCTCTTAATTTACCTTAATGTTTCCCAGGTATGTGTTAATTGCAAGCAAATAAAATGGCAATAACCTTTACTTGTAGCTAGCTGCTGCAGCTCTAAAGCCTGGTAAGTGCTGCCTTTGGTGGTTGTGGAGGGCTTAATGTGACAAAAATTACTGTAACTGCGATGGCAAACATTGTGTAGTGATGGGATGACTAAGGCCATAAAAAAACCCTAACAAACCCCAAACAGGAAAAGGAGCTTGGGAATTAATAATTAACCAATCTTTTCTGTGCTTCGTAGAACTTGGCGGTGTTAACTAGAATCTCTGTGCCTTAATTTCTATATGTTTATATTGCTGATTAGCAAGGCATTAGAGCCTTCAGCTCTGTAGCTCAATGGGTAAGTTGAAGAGGCTCAAATTTTAGCACCTCACTGTGCTACCCACAGGGAGCGGTGCCTTTCTTTGACATGTCAAGAGGAACAAAAAATACGTGTGCTACACATATTGTTGAGAGAAACTAATGAAATTAAGAAGAATTTGAAAAAGAGGAATTTAGCAACAGAGTAAATCTACCTATTCCTGATTGACAAACAAAGAAAAATACACACAGATGTTTTCAGATGAGAAGTGTATATCCCTGTTTACAGACACTCACTTCACACTGACTGAACTCTAACCAGGCAGCAATTATATCATCCGCTTTCAATTTGTTTTGTTACGTGGCATTCAGAGGGTATGTGGACTTGTGTTTACGTAAATCTGTACACCAGAGACACATCCAAATTTGATTTAATCACCTTTATCTAGATGATTTCTATATTCAGAGAATCATAGAATGGCTTAGGCTGGAAGGGACCTTAGAGATCATCGAATCCAACCTCTCCACCATGGGCAGGGACGCCTCTCAACTAGGCTGCCATTTGGTAATACTGCTTGTATTTTTTGTTCCTAGATACCTCATTTTTCATTTCACTGATGTTTTGCTTGGTTGGGTTTGGGTGATTTTTTTTTTTTGGTTTTGTGTGTGTTTGTTTAAATAATGCTGTAATAATTATTTATCATTTAGCCTTTTCTCATTGAGTTTAAATTTGCATTCAAATCATGAGTGAGGCATTAAATAATATTGTGCTTGGTTTCAAACATTGTACAACAGCACTGAAACCAGTATCAGTCAGCCAACATTGTTTATTTTGTATTAACTGCTGGCACTAATATTTTTTGCCTATTAACATTCTATACAAACTATTCAGGAAGGAGGACTTGGTCTTTCTTGTCAGCCTCTGAGATTCCAGAAATTCAGTTAGGTCATTTAGCACATTGAATAAAATGAGCTTCCTTCTCTTAGTCTGTACATATTTACATTTATAACGAACAGGATCAACTTATAAAAATAGCTTCTGTTGTAAGTTTTAGGCTTCCATTCCTCCTGCCATTTTAATATCTCCAATCTTAAAGGAACTGGGACTACTTTTAGAGTAATGGGTTAGATTTTTTTTTTTTCCCCACACTGAGCTTTCTCTGTAGACTATCACATCCATAAGATACTGAAAGTGGTAAAACAATTCAGATGTTTATTTTAATTCAAGTGGTGTGCTAATAAAAATATCTTGGCATGCTAATGGCAAGTCAATTAGGTAATCACTTTGTGAGTATTTTGCTAACATTCTTTCTTGTCAGTTTCTTTTAATATTTAGATAGTACTGCTAATAACATAAAAATCTTTAATAGTATTGGAGAATTTAATGAAGTAGGCCACGACAGCATATTGAATATTATTTCTACTTTGGGGAAGTATTTAGTTCTTGTTCTTTCAATGGTTTCATTTCTTGTCGTGAATTTTGACTTTCAGAGCCTGTTTGGATAATACATAAAGAACCTTTATTTTCTTAGAAACAGAAATTAAAGATGAAAAAAAAAAATCCAGAGAAAATTTCCCTTTACTCCAACGTAACTTCAGCCCTTGCAATGATTTTCTTCAGTGTGGCTCATGAAGCCGGGATTTAGGAAGGCAAGAACTCGATACAGCATTTAGCGTTCTTGGCCGACACCACGGAGAGAGGTGCTGAGCGTCCTCCGGAGTCCTTGAGCCTCGTTTCCTCCTCCCGTGAGCGGCCACCCCATCGCGTAACCCGACCCGGCCAGTTCTTGATGACACCAAACGGAGCGAACCTGCGGGAGGGAACCCCGACAGGGGGAAATCGGCTCGTTGAGGAAAAAAGCCGCCTTCTCCCTCGTTTCGCTCATTTTAGTGACAGCCTTCGCTCAGAGTTTGCTAGTTCACAGCTTGTCCTTTGAAGCGGATCCACCCTGCCCCATCGGGCATTTCACGGTCCCCCCGAGACGTTCCAGCGCTCTGGACCGAGGCTGGATCCGTCCCAGAGGCCGGGGAGGCGAAGCGC
>NW_009728009.1:0-584 GCF_000703405.1 Apaloderma vittatum | reverse complement strand
CCCCCACCCTGGGGCTTCCCGCTGCACCCTCAACCTGCAGCCGGCCTCGGGCTTTCGCCCCTGCTCTCCGGAAGCCCAGCCCCTCTCCCCGGTGGGCCCAGCCTGCTGTCAGGACGCGAGCGCTTCTGGGGCACTCACAGCCTTCGTACGTGTGGCCCCATCCACTGATGTAGCAGGTTTTGAGCGAGGACAGGCGCAGCGAGCTGTCGGCCACACAGGCAAGCTGCACGTAGTAGCCGCACTGGACAGGCTGGTCCAGCTCCACCAGCGCGATGTCGTTCTCCTCCGTGACACTGTAGTAGCGCTCGTGACGGATCAGCCGCTTGATGTGGCGCACTTGGGTCTCAGGGCCCGGCTCAGACAGCCAGGTGGCCCCGGCCACCACGCGCCACTGGTGGATTTGCCTGCAAGGCAGATGGGAGAGAGGGGTCAGCGGAGCACGGCCTGGGGCTGCGGCACCCCAGCGGGTCCCTGCCTCCTGCTTCCCCAGGCAGAGGAGAGCCACGCTGCGGGGATGCACCTGCCCTGGCGTGCCTTGGGCGCGAGGGACATGGAGCGGGAGGCTGCTCGGGAGCAGGGGCAGG